>NW_027397067.1:42415808-42474542 GCF_003265705.2 Callorhinus ursinus | reverse complement strand
GGGGCTGTTCCAGGAATACTGTTGAAACACTCTCAGAGGAACAAGAACAGAACAGGTCACAGTGGCACTTGAACAATTTTCCTCCCAAGACCCAGGCCAGGGAGGGTGCAACCAAAAACACTTCAGAGAGAAGGTGGTCTTTCTTGTCACGTCAGCATCTGTCTTGATGCCAACCCAGCAGCTCCTAAAATTGGGCATCACCTCCCACCTGGAGGGGAGACGGCCCAGGGGCAAAGGGTAGCTAATTTCCCTCTTTACCCAGGCAGAGACCTATCAACCTCCTCCTATGTCAAAACAGGAGACTGCAGCTGTTGGATTGTCCAGGGAGTAGCATTTTGGCTTGAGAAATGTTCCAATGGAAGGTGCTAAGATTTATCTACTGAGCTCACCCCAGACACATCTGTTGAAGAACCTCACTCACATATCCCATTCTCCCAGCCGATTGCCTTCTCATATGTTTTTCATATTTTTTTGTTAATATACTTGCTCATTAGCAAAGGTATTTGGCTTGGAGGAAAACTGTACCCCTTTACAGCTCATCTTTTCCTCCTCTTGAGTCCCATACTCATGTCATAATATTTGAATTTGTGATATACATCACCATGATTTCCATAGCAATGGAAACGGCAGCCCTTGTGAAAACAGGATTTGCGATTCAGTTAAAGAAAAGAACTGAAAAGAACTTCAGACAACAGCTGGTCCAGCCTCCTGCCATAGACAGGTACACAGCGAGGCCGACCAAGGACTGTTTTCAATCAGCACACTCCACTCACACGCAGAGCACACCCCTCCTCACTGCTCTGGAACTAGGTGTCTGACTGCATCACTCCTGCACAAACTAGCCAAGAGCCTCAGAGGGCAAGGACCACGTCTTGGCCATCATTTTCCCTCCAGCATCTTAGCCAGTGGCTGAGAATCATGGATACTTCAATGAGTTTGCTGAATGATGGAGATGCTGTATATTGAGCCTGTAATCAGCTGTTTACAGCCAAGATTTGCTTATGAAGTGTCTAAGTATCTTCTGTTATAATTTAAAGATACTGAAACTCTGATTCTCTATATGAAAGAAGTAAATTGTTCAAGGATATCCATGAAATAATTATTCATTCTAATGCCTAAGTTACCGATTCACCCTCTTTCTTTTATGGTTCTGCTTAAAACTCAGCAAATTCATAACAATTCATTTTCTGCTAGGACATTCCCCAATGTACCCTATGTCTCTTTTAAGTGTTAAATCCTAATTATAGTGGGACTATACGAAGCTTATTGGGAAAAAAAAGAAATGAAAAGTAACACCATGAAAAGGTAAAACAGTAACATCTTTTTGTTTTATTACAGTGGACTTGTTTTATGTTTTGAACAAACTGGAAATAACAATCAAATTAATGTAAAGTAGAAGCTATTAGTGCTTGGGGCAAGGGTGGAAATTTTACTATAATAAAATCTATTTCATCTAAAAAAAAATTCTAATTGTAACTCAAAGCACTGAGTGAGGATTCTGAAAGCCTCAGTTCTAGTCTGGCTATCACTTGCTAAGTGACCCTCACCAAGACACGCAATTGCTCTGAGCCTGTTTCCTCATTCATAAGATCCCCGACTACCTCACAAGTGTTGTAAGGAAAAAATAAAATAATACATGTGAATGCCTGTGAAATTCTTATTGTATACATGTGGCAATTATGAGTGTTCCCAATGCCTAACACAGTGGACTGCTTGCCAACTTGGTGGTTACCAGCCTGGAATGATGGTTTCCAGTAACAATCTCACATTTGTTAAAGAAAACTACAGCGACAGTAAAGCAGCAAAAATAGATTTCATTCAGAAACTATTGCAATAGGGGAAAAGAGACCTCAGTATAGAACTGGGCTCGATTCCGAATACAATAGGAACAAGTGGGGATTTATAGCCAAGGAGAGAATTGGTGGAAAATTACTAAGAGAAGACACCAAGGGTAGGGGGAGTTCTTGTTTAACTGACCTGACAGGATTCTTGCCGAAGGCAGACCCGTATCAAGGATGGGGGATTCTCTCTAGACTGAATTAGTAAGATTCTTGCTAAACCAGGCTATGTAGGCTATGTAGGCCAAGCAAGGACTAGGGTGGAGGTAGGGATGGGGCCTGGGTCAGGCCTAATAGAGAAGAGGGCTCAGGGAAGCCTGACTGAAGTTTGGTCAAGAACAGAGTTTTGTCACATTCCTGAGTAACGCTCAGCTTTAGCCTGTGGGTTTCCTCACGTGTCTGCTTTTTACCATACTTGTGCCACTTGTCACCACTCCCCTTTTTTAAACATATACGTATCTATTTCCTGGGCCCTAATTTAGGCAACAGACATGGACCAGAAAGCCAACAATGGACTGAAATAAATGTAAATATGTAGGTTCTAATTTATAGACTGAGAAGTCAACATTTCAAACTTAACTTTCTTTACAGAAGAAGCCACCTCTCTTATTTCTTCCCCTTCAGTTTTCCCTCCCTCCCCCTATTGTCCTCTGCACATAAGAGAGGGAGACAAACCACATAAGACTCTTGACTCCAGGAAACAAACTGAGGGTTGCAGAAAGGGAGGTGTGGGGGGCGGGATGTGGTAACTCAGTGATGGGCAATAAGGAGGGCACGTGATGTGATGAGCACTGGGTGTTATATACAACTAATGAATCATTGAACATTATATCAAAAACAAAAACAAACAAAAAAGAAGCCACCTGAAATATGTTTTTTTCACCCCTATAAATGATGTATTGGTTTTCTGTAATGAACTTTTTTCTAACTAAAGTATGATTTTTTCCCCCTAACCCCACCAACTTCAGCTAAAATGACAACTGACCATGCACAAACTGAAATTTTTATTTGCTGGCCCTTGTATTTCATTGCAAAATTCCACTGTAACCCAGACTCCTCATTATCTGATTGGAGCCTCTGAGCTTCTTTTAGACTTAGTTACATAGGTGGACCCAGGATGTGTCCAAGAACCCTGGAGCTAGCCATTCATCAGCCTGACAGATGCAGATATACTGACAATCAACTTTTTGGCCAAATGACCATATATTTGTTGGCATTTCCACTTTCAAGCTTTTTAACCCAAGAGCCCTGGAAGGCTTTGCCCATCTTTCTGTCCTTCTGCCACTTCAATCAAAGAGGCATTTTTCTTCTTCTCTGTCCATCACATAGCAGTTAGAAGAATCTGTTTTCCCCTCCTCTTTTACCTCATATATCCCAAATCATTCTTCTACCTCCTGTCTCCTTTCCCTTCGTAAGTGGGCAATGCCTGGCCTCATTTTCACTTCACATTGGCCTCTCGGGTTTTTTTTTCCCAGATCTGGGATTCTGCATTTTGCTGCAGCTCCCTGCCCTCCTTCACAATGCTTAATTGGATCAATGACAAGGGTAAGAGCCATGAGTGGGCTGGGGGTTTGCTATAGTTGTTTTTAGTCCTGACAATCCACAGGAGGAAGCAGGAAGCCCAGGGGCCATAAATGAGTTGATCAGGTAGGTATGACCTACTGCTGGACAGTTTAAGGGACTTACTTTCTGATTCCAACTTCTGTATTCTTTCCACTAAACAGATTTGCTGTCCCATTCATCTTCCTTTTTTCCATTTCCATTCTTCTTCCCATGTTTTCATTCTCTTAATCCACTACCAATTTTAAACCAACCATGTAAGTGTTCAACCCATTAACTTCCCTTTTCCTCCATTTTTATCCTAGCCTCACCCTTCACTGCACCACTCCCTAATGCCTGCATTTCCTTCCCTAGGGTTAATAAAGTCCCGAAGATTTAGCCAGTCTTCAGAAATCACTGGACAAACAAAATGAAATCTGGGGCAGATAGCAGATCTAAGTTTTGGGAGCTGTGAAACATATACATTTTGAGAGATACCTTTAAGAGAAATAATGCAAAAATACTAATATAAAACTAGGCAGACATATAAGTATTTATTTAGAATGAGAAAAGAAATTAGAACTACAAATTTTAAAAACTAACAAAAATCACGAAATCCAGAGAGTCACCAGAATATTTTTATTAACTTACTGACACATCTGTGTATTTTTTGTCCTACATCTTCTGGCTGTTACTCTGCTACCTCTTCATATGACAAGAACATTGTAATATCATTTTTGATTTGGAAATTTTTTTTAAAGATTTATTTTAGAGAGAGACAGAGAGTGCAAGCAGGGGGAGGGCAAAAGGGAGGGGCAGAGGGAGAGGAAGAGGGAGAGAAGCAGACTCCCCATGAAGCCTGATGCAGGGCTTGATCTCAGCACCCTGAGATCACAACCGGAGCCAAAATCCAGAGTTGAATGCTTAACCGACTGAACCACCCAGGCACCCCTCTATATAGAAATTTTTTAACTGATTTTTTCCTCTAGAGTAATTGTTCAAAATTAATTTTGTATACTTGGTAGTTTAAGAATAGTTTATTTTGGCTTCATAACTATTAGTGACAATGCTATCCTAAGGTGCTACACATTAGAATGCTTAAAATATAAAATGTCACATAATGTGTTATCTACTTTATGCTACAGCTATAGTTTGTGTCCTACAAATACAGAAATTCTGACAAATTCTATTCCATGCAGTTCTCATAAATAAAAAGGCTACACAGGGCATTTATAATTGTGTGTACTGCATCAAAGAATATAATTTCATCAAGAGAAATAACTTCCATTTTGTTTAAGCCTTGTAAAAATTAAATATATTGCTTACAATTTTATACATCTACAGTTTGAAAGACTTTCCCACAGCTTGTAGCTCCCCACATTTTAAACTGTTCCTTCTCCATACCACATGCATCTCATGCTGGGCACAGCTATGTACTAGGACTTCTCTTCTTGCAACTTCAAGATTAAAACACCAGGGAAGTCATTTCAGTGAGCAGTAGGCATATACTTATATTATTTCTACATGGGACAGCTAGAAAACTATTCATGGAGTAGACTGCAAACCATAAATATATCTTACAAAACCCAAACCAAGTGAACCCTAACACAGCTTCCACTTAGCGGGACTCCCATAATGTCCGTAGCTCTTCCATTACCATCTAGTGTAAGGAAAAGAACAGGGAAATTCAGAATGGAAAGAGGCACTGGTCTTAACCAATTACAGTTAAAATACCTTACCCTTAAAAATTTTACAAAAACTAGAACCACATAAACACATTATTGGGTCCCTTTCAGAAGCCTGAAACTGATCTATGCAAGCAGCATGGACTCTGAAATATAAATTTTATTCCCTTCCAGGTAAATCGGCCTCTGGTAGATAGGCACCAAGCCACCTTTCCTAAATAATCTTCAAGGTACTTTAGAATGAAAGGTATGCCCAACAAAAATTGAAAGCAGGGTTATCTTTAAAATGCTTTAATAGGATTAAATCTTATTGATGAAGCTACTAAATCCAATGGACTCTAGAGCCTCTGATTGCAAGCCATTTTATTGTTTTTTTATCTGTAGATAAATACTTGTATAATATACCTGTGTAAGTGCTCAACACAAGCTTTGTGATGAATGAATGAATGAATGAATGAATGAATTAACAAATGTTATGAAAACCCAACATTTGAAAATATATCCTTGGTAAGTAAAATAGAGTGTGAGGTAAGGAAGGATAGATTCATGATACCTGAAATTGCAATGACTGCCCCACACCTGTCAAAGATGTTGTAATTCAAATGATGGTGTTTTCAAACAGAGATTGTTGTCTGATAGTGAACAACAGTTTCTATCCAAACAAAAATGTTTTTAAGCACTCGTGGATATGAATTCAATATGGAAATGGATTTGGAATAAACATTAAACATTTTGCCATCTGTTGCCCTGCTGAGTCACTGAAGAATATCCTCCTCAAATGTTCATATTTTCAGATTAATTGGTCCATGGCTGCCAGGCATGAAGAAGAAAGAAAATCTGAAACTCAGTGATTCCACTAAGTTGTAAAAGATGCACTACAAAGACACTGCTATTTGGAGATGGAGTTGTGGATTAAGAGTGGAGTCAAACCAGGGGAACATTCCTAGGTTGTCAGAACATTTTATCCAATAATTAATCACAATCAGCACATTCCAATAAGTTTGATTAATTTAAATGCTTAGTATGTTTTTAATCTCAAAATTTCTACCAAAATATATTTACTTCACATTTCTAATCTTCAGAGAATCATCTTTTTAATAAGCATCAGAAATTTGATGAAGAATTTGGAGTAATGGAAGGAAAAGATAAAGGGGAGAGAATGAAAGACAACTGGAATGAGTGAGATTTCCAAAATAGCAGCAAACAGAGGGAGGAGAGTAAAGTAATCAAAGAAAGCTAGTACTGTTTCTCATATTTTAGTCATGTCTGTCCTCTGAGGAGTATAGCACAACCAAGCTCCAATCTATTCAAAGCTAAAGGAAACAATACAAAGTTGGTCTCCCTCCTGCACATCCCTACCTCTCACTGCCACCAGAGTTTCTGGTGGGTTCCAGAGAGCCCAAGATGAACAGCCAGCTCCACAAGTGTTGTGGATCATTTCCCAGAAGGCCTACTTGGGTGTCACCTCACCAGTGATCATGGGGGGAATCTGCAGGGCTTCACCACTGGAGATCAAGTTGTGATGGAGAAGGTGGGCAGGGCTTACAGCAACCAGGTCTCCATCTACAGAGCCAAGCCAGTGGCCTCATCCAGTTAGGGAACTCGGTGTGTGGTTCTGCCTGATTCAGGACCCTGAACAACAAGCCCTGCCAACCCTGGAGATTATTCTGCCACCCCACCCAGACAACGAAGCTAATTCACAGCCCCACCTACTGCTAGGTGCAGCCCCCTCCCTGCCTGACCAGGAAACCTTGCAAGAGCTCCTAGAAAGCTAGGCAACCCAGCAGCACTTGAACAGAAAGCCCAGCCAGCAATTCTGCCTGCCTACAGAGCTCAGCTGGTGGTCCTGTCTGGCCGGGTAGCTCAGTGCACAGGTCTGCATAATTTGGTTTCCTGGCCAGTGAGATGTGCCAGTCTTGGAGCCTGCTCTGCTACCCTGTCCAGGTAGGTAAGTGGGTTCATGATCCTGCCCACTGCTGAGTATACACCTCAGTTTCATCCAACCAGGAAACCTCACCAGGGCGCCCAGGAGCCCACCTGCAGAGTTACCCAAGGAGAGAGCACAGACACAGCAGCTCTGCCCATCTACAGAGCTAAGATGTTGGCCCTGTCTGGCCAGGGAAGTCATTGAACACTTCTGCCTAATTCTGGTCCCCAGCCATTGAGTTCTCCTAGCCCTGGAGCCTGTTAGATAGTCCCACCCAGGCTGAGAAGTAAATCTGAAGCCCTGCCTGGGGCTGAATATAGCCTCCAGCCCTGCCTGACCAGGAACTCTTACCAAGAATACTTGAGAAGCTGCATAGTCCATCTGACACCCCCAGTGACAATAGCACCCAAACAGAGAGCCCAGTCAGTGGCTCTGCCCATCTGCAGAGCCAAGCCAGTGGTCCCCAATTGCCAGGAAGCTTGGTGGGCAGCCCTGCTGGATTCAGGTCCCCAACCATCAAGCTGTAATGGGTATGGAGCCCATACCACCACCCCATGCAGACAGGGAAGCAAGTTCACAGCCCCACCCAAGGGCTGATTATAGCATCCAGTCTCACCTGATTGAGAAGACTAACCAGAGAATCTGGTCAACTGCAGAACCATCATACAGTCTTGCTTGGTCAGAGAACTAAGGCAGAAGTCCTACCCAACTATTCTCAGCCAGTGGCACTCCTCTAAACCTCAGTGCTTGGGCAGTAGCCTAACCAAATAGAGACCCTGATAGCAAACCCCATCTGCCCAAAAACACTACCAACTGACTGGTCCAGAACCCCAAACTGAGATGACTGGTGAAGGACTATCTCTGCCAAAGTGAACCTATAAAAGTCTGGAGGAGGAGCCCATTCCTCATATGCCCAGATACCAAAGCAAGAAATCAAAGATCACAAAGAATCAGGTAAACATGACACCAACAAAAGAAATTAATAAAGCTCCAATAACAGACCCTAAAGAAATGGAGATCTATAAACTGTCTGACAATTTAGAAAATCCTCTTAAGAAGTTTAGTGAACTTAAAAGCTGAATAAGACAATGACTGAGTTGAACGTTTGAATAGAGCTTCAACAAGAGACTTGATCAAACAGAAGATTCAGTAAATCAGAAGATAGGTCATTTGGAATTATGCAGTCAGAGGAGCAAAAAGAAAAAAGAATAAGAGTGAAGAACACCTATGGAACTTATGGGACATCACCAAGGAAACAATGTACACATTATGGAAAACAATATACACATTATGGGAATTCCAAGAGGAGGAAAGAAAGGGACAAAAAAAAAAAAAGTATATTTAAAGCAGTAATGGTTAAAAACTTCCCAAACCTAGAGAGAAAAAAAGACATCTAGATTCATGAGGTCCAGAAGAGCCCAAATAGATTGAACCTGAAAAGGGCCACACTGAGACATTACCATTAAACTATCAAAATTCAAAGACAAAGAGATACATTTGAAAGCAACAAGAGAAACGTGACATGTCATGTACAAGGTAACCCCCATAAGACTATGTGTAGATTTCTCAACAGAAACTTTTCAGGTCAGGAAAGAATGAGACGATATATTCAAAATATTGAAAGAAAAAAACTGTAAACCAAGAAAACTATACCCAGCAAAGCTGTCCTTCAGAAATGAAGGAAAGATACTTTCCTAAACAAAAGATGAAAGAGTTTATCACCACTAGATCTGCCTCACAAGAAATGCTAAAGAGAGTTCTTCAAGCATAAATAAAAGAGTGCTGACTAACGTCAAAACATATGAATGTAGGTATAAAAGACACTGATAATAGTAAATATATATTCAAAGTTAGATTCTCTAATATTGTAAAGATAGTGAATAATTCACTTACAACTCTAGTTTAGAAGTTAAAAAAAACATAGTAAAAATAACCATGGAGCACTGGATGTTATATGAAAACAATAAATCGTGGATCACTACATCAAAAACTAATGATGTATTGTATGGTGACTACATAATAAAATAAGATTTAAAAAAATAACCATGACTAAAATAATTTTTTATTGGATACACAAAATAAAAAATAAGTAAGCTGAGGACACCTAGGTGATTTGGTCGGTTAAGCGTCTGCCTTCAGCTCAGGTCATAATCTCGGGGTCGTGAGATCAAGCCCTGCATAAGGCTCCTGCTCAGTGAAGAGTCTGCTTCTCCCTCTCCCTCTGCACAACCCCTCCCCCCGTGCACACATTCGCACTCTCTCTCAAATAAATCTTTTTAAAAATTAGGTAAACTGGATATCAATAACCAACAATGTGAGGAGGTGAGAGAAGCAAAGCATGAAGTTTAGAAATGCTTTAAAGTTAAGTTGTTATCAGCTTAATATAAGATGTTATAAATATGATAATTTATGTGACCCCATGGAAACCACAAACAACATATAGTAGTCAGGCAAAAGATTATGTAAAGGAATCAAAGCACACTACCACAAAAAGTCATCAAATCACAAAAGAAGAGAAAATAAGGAGCAAAGAACAAAGAATCTACAAAACAGTCAGAAAACAACAAAATAGTAATAAGTCTTTAGCTATTGATAATTACTTTAAATGTAAATGGAGTAAATTCTCCCATCAAAAGACATCAAATGGATGAATGGATTAAAAAAAAAAAAAAAACTAGATCTAACAGTATGATCCCTACAAGAGACATAGTTTAGGTTTAAGACACACATAGACTGAGAATGAAGGGATGGAAAACATATTTCAAGCAAATGAGAACCAAAAGAAAGCTGAGGTAGTTATATTTATATTAGGCAAAATAGACTTTAAGCTAAAAATGGTCGAAAGAGACAAAGAAGATCATTATGTAATGAAAAAGGGGCCAGTCCATCCTAATAAGATATGATAATTGTAAATATTTAAGCACTCAGTACTGGAGCACCTAAATTTATAAAGCAAATACTAATGGAACTAAGAGAAGACATAAATAGCAATACAGTAATAGTTGGGACTTTATTATCCCTTTCTCAACAATGGATAGATCATCGTTACAGAAAATCAATAAGGAAACAGATTTGAACAACAAATGGACCTACAGACATGTACAGACCAAATGGACCTAACAGACATGTACAGAACATGCCATCCTACAAAAGCAGAATACACGTTCTTCTCAAGCACACAGGAAACATTTTCTGGGACAACTCATATGTTAGGCCACAAAACAAATCTTAGCAAATTTAAAAAGATTAAAATCATACCAAGTATCTTTTCTGACCCCAATAATATGAAACTAGAAATCAATAACAGTAAGAAAACTAGAAAATTTATAAAACATGGAAATTAAACAACACACTCCTAAACAACCAATAAATCAAAGAAGAAATTAAAAGGGAAATAAAAAAAGTATCTGGGTCAAACAAAAAATGGAAACACACTATCCCAAAATATATGAAATACAACAAAAGTGATCCTAAGAAATAAGTTTACAGTGATAAACATATACATCAAGAAAAAAAGAGAGTTCACAAATTTAAAAAAAAGCTAACTTTACACCTCAAGGAACTAGGAAAAGAAGAACCAACTAAGCCCAAAGTTAGTGGAAGGAAAGAAATAATAAAGATTAGAGAATAAATGCAATAAAGAATACAAATATAAAGCAACAAAACTAAGAGTTCTTTGAAAAGATAAACAAAATGGACAAACCTTTGGCTAGACTAACCAAGAAAAAAAGAGAAGACCCAAATAAATAAAATTATAAATGAAAGAGGAGACATTACAACTGATATCACAGAAATGCAAAGGATCATAATGGACTACTATGAACAACTACATGTCAACAAATTAGGTAACTTAAATAGATAAATTCCTAGAAAATAACAGCCTACCAAGATGAATCATGAAGGAACAGTAAATCTGAACAGACCAATTATTGAGTGAGGAGATTGAATCAGTAATTAAAAACCTCTCAACAATTAATAGCCCAGGACCAGATGGTTTCCCTGGTGAATCCTACCAAACATTTAAAGAATTAATACAAATCCTTCTCAAACTCTTCCAAAAATTAAAGAGGAGGGAACACTCCCAAATTTTATTTTCATTTTATAAAGCCAGCATTACCCTGATACAAAACCTAGGTAGGGACCCAAGAAAAGAAAATGACAGCTGATATGTCTGATGAATACAGATGCAAAAATGCCCAACAAAATAATAGCAAACCAAATTCAAGACACATTAAAAGGATCATATACCATGCTCAATAGGAATTTATCCCTCAAATGAAAAATGGTTCAACATATACAAATCAATAAATGTGATACATCACGTTAACAAAACGAAAGATTAAAATTATATGATCATCTCAATTGATGCAGAAAAAAAGCATTTAACAAAAATTAACAATCATTCAGGATTAAAAAATGTCTCTCAACAAATTGGTATAGAAGGAAGGTACCTTGACATAATTAAGGCCATATATAACAAGCCCATAATTAATACCATACTCCATAATAAAAAGTTGAAAGCTTTTCATATAAGATCAGAAACAAGACAAGGATGTCCAGCCTCACCACTCTTATTCAATATAGTAATAGAAATTCTAGTCAGAACAATCAGACAAGGAAAAAAAAGGAAATAAAATGCATCAGAACAGGAAAGAAACAAACAATATTATCTCTTTTTTCAGATGACATGTTACATGTAGAAAATATTAAGAGGCCACCGAAAAACTGTTAAAACTAATACATGAATTCAATAAAGTTGAAGGATAGAAAATCAACATACTAAAATTAGTTGCATTTCTAGCCAAATCTATCTTGAGAAAGAAAAACAAATCTGGAGGTATCACAGTCTCAAATTTCAAGATATAGTATAAAGCTATAGTAATCAAAACAGTATGGTACTGGCAGAAAAATAGACATACAGATCAATAGAACAGGATAGAAAGCCCAAAAATAAACCCATGTTCATGTGGTCAATTAATCTATGACAAAAGGAGGCAAGTATATAATGGGGAAAAGACAGTTTTGCCAATAATTGTGCTGGGAAAATTGGACAGCTACATGCAAAAGAATGAAACTGGACCATTTTCCTACACCATACACAAAAATAAACTCAAAATGGACTAAAGATCTAAATATGAGACCTGTAACCATAAAACTCCTTAAAGAACATAGTCATTAATCTCTTTGACATCATCCTTAGCAACATTTTTCTAGGTATGTCTCCTCAGGCAAGGCAAACCACAACAAAAATAAACTATTGGGACTATACCAGAATAAAAAGTTTTTCACAGCAAAGGAAACCATCCACAAAATGAAAAAGGAAATCTACTGAATGGGGAAAGATATTTCCAAGTGATATCCAATAAGGGATTAATATCCAAAACATATTTTAAAAACTTGTACAACTCAACACCAAAAAGAAACCTGATTTTTAAAAAATGGGAAAAGGACCTAAATAGACATTTTTCCAGACAGCCAACAGGAAAAGATGCTCAACATCACTAATCATCAGGGAAATGCAAATCAAAACCACAATGACATATCACCTCACACCTGTCAGAATGGCTAATATTAAAAACATAAGAAATAACAAGTGTTAGTGAGGATGTGGAGAAAAGGGAACCCTTGTGGGCTGTTGGTGGGAATGTAAATTGGTGCAAGCATTGTGCAAAATCGTATGGAAGTTCCTCAAAAAACTAAAAACAGAAATACCATATGCTTGGTACTTGCACTAGTAGACATTTACTGAAAGAAAGTGAAAACACTGATTCAAAAAGATATATGTATATGTCCCCAAAAAGGATATATGTACCCCTATGTATATTGCAGTATTATTTATAATAGTCAAGATATGGAAGCAACCCAAGTGCCTATCAATAGATGAATGGATAAAAAAAAATGTAGTGTGTGTGTGTGTGTGTGTGTGTGTGTGTGTACAAAGACAGATACCATACTATTTTTGTTATATATGGAATCAGAAAAACAAAACAAATGAACAATCAAAGCAGAAACAGACCCATAAAAACAGAGAACATACTGGTGATTGCCAAAGAGGAAGGGGTTTGAGTGGATGGGCAAAATAGGTGAAGGGAATTAAGAGGGTATAAACATCCAGTTATAAAATAAATAAGGCATAGAGATGAAAAGTACGGCATGTGGACTATAGTCAATAATATTGTGATAATGTTGTATGGTGACAGATCTTAACTATACTTATCCTAGTGAGCATAGCTTAATGTACAGAATTGTTGAGTTACTACACTGTACACCTGAAATTAATATAACATTGTATGCCAACTATACTTCAGTGTAAAAAATAAATCTGTTGTGTTTCTACACACTAACAAATTATCTGAAAAAGAAATAAAACAATCCCATTTATAAATAGCATCAAAAATAATAAAATACTTAGGGATAAATTTAAAAAAAAAAAGGAGGTGAAATATCTCTACCCTGAAAACTGTCAGAAATTAATGAAAGAAACTGGAAAAGAATTAATATTGTTAAAATGTCTGTACTACCTAAAGCCACCCATATATTCAGTGTGATCCCAAATAAGATTCCAATGCCATTTTTCATGTAAATAGAAAAAAACAGCCACAAGGAGTAGTGGGTGGAGGAACTGGGTGAAGGGGATGAAAAGGTACAAACTTCCAGTTATGGGATAAATAAATTCTGAGGATATAATGCACAGAATGATGACTACAGTTAACAATACCATATAGTATGTTTGAAAGTTGCCAAGGGCAGATCTTTAAAGTCCTCATCACAAGAAAAATTTGTAATTGAGGTGATGAATGTTAACTTATTGTGATAAGCATTTCACAACATAAATATATATCATTATGTGGTACACCTTAAACTTATACAATGCTATGTCAATTATATCTCAAGAAAACTGAAAAGAAACTAAAAACTAAAAAACATTTAAATAATAAAATAACAAAAGAAAAGATTTGAACAAGATACTTTACCAAAGAAGATACATGAAGCAAATAGCACATGAAAAAAAATGATGCTTAATATTAGTCATTAGGGAAATTAGTATTAAAGCCACCATGAGATACTACGGCATACCTATTAGATAGGCTTTTTTAAAAAAGGTAATTGCAAAATACTGCTGGTGAGGATGTGAAGGAAAACATTATGATAAGTTAATAAAAAAAAAAAGCCAAGCTCAAAATTCTGTCATATAAAAGTCATTTCTTTTATATGACATTCCAGAAAAGGCAAAACTAGGACAGAAATCATATCAGTGGTCATCAGAGGTTAGGACGGGAGAAGGAATTATCTACAAAGGAACTTGAAGGAAACTTATGGGATGATGGGAATGTTCTGTATCTTGACCATGGAGGCAACTGCATGACTGTGTAAGTTTTTCAAAATTCATCAAACTGTACACGGAAAAAGGGTGAATTTTGCAATATGTAAACTGTACCTTAGTAAACCAAAGAAGGCATTAAAATAAATCCAAAATTAAACACATATAAATCACCCTCTGAATGATTTTAATGACATGTACTCAAATTAAGTCAGGGCAGAATTCAGAACAGTATTTGAATTATTGAAATTTCTTTTTATGATGGACTTTCAGATGAATAAAACACATTTTCCTAAAGTGTTTGTCACAAAAAAATGTTGTTCAAAAGTGAGACATAATTTAGTATTACTATCATCAATTAGCATCTATGGTAATCACCTGTGACATAATTTAACACTCATTGATGCAAATATTTGAGAAACATTTCCTGAGTGTAACTAGACCACAGACCTGAAAGGACTCACTTCTCCCCAGTTCTGGACCAGTAGGATATGCTTCAGACTTCTCCAATAAACATTCATAAGGTATGAGCAGATGAGATCAAATCTTACAAAAATAACTTCAAACTTAGCTTCAGCCGGTCCGTAACAGTAAAGCTGTTTAATATTAGAAAATAGTATCACACAGTATAGCAACATCACAAAGATGGTAATTAATACACTTAGAACAAATGAAACCTATCAAAGACATTTTTTGTTGAATAAATGAATAATAATTGTCATGACAGTACAATTTAAAAAGGCTTTTCATTTCATGTGTGTTATCAGCGCTTCAATATAGAACATATTGTCAAGATTAGTGACATATGGGTACCAACGGTTTTTTTCAAACACTGAATGCCAGTATTTTCTGGTAAATGCCAATTTTCACACAACAAATTAACTAAACATAACACAATTTCAGGAGATGATGATATCAGCATAATTCACCCAAATTACAAAAATAGCAACACTTAAAATCATGCACATTATTCATAAAACTTCTCTTTAAACTTCTACAAACTTTCCCAGAGTAAAAAGATTCCTCAAAAGCCTCGTGATAACATTAAACTACAAAATTCACTCTGGAAATGCAGGGAGTTATTTTTCAAATTTTTGCTTTAAGATTTTTTTTAATCTGTGAAAATATATAGTGAGGAGCGTGTTGAGATAGGTGGAGGAAAAAAGAGCTTCTAGTTGATAGATTCAATATGTCTGAAAATACTTCAGTAATGTAGAGAAAAAACTTCAAGAGCAAGAATGTATTATAAATAGAAGCCTTTTAGCAAGATGGACAGGTGAGCAGTTCTTGCATCAATTGCATCCACAGGAGAGAGGTCTTGAAGAATGCTAGTTTATAGAATCTTCTGTATGATAGAGTTGGCTACATCCAATGATTCATCTTTTACTAGAACAATGTCATAAGAGCCCATGTTCTTTTCTAAAAGCTCATCCACCTATCATTTAGCTATCCAATTTTCAGAATGTGTTCAACATTGGCTACTCCATCTGCCATTCTTATATCCCCTTGGGAATCTCCCAGCAGAATTATGTTGCTACTATCTTTTCATTGATTGAAATATTCTGTATTCTTCAAGGCACCATCATGTTTGTTAAATAAAGGAATTAGTTTGCCTTTAAATCCTATGAGCACCCCATTATCATCAAAATCCATGAAGTTGGATACTACTGTGATGTTCGGGTGATAAATGCTAGCTTGATGGATTACCTCCTCCAGTATATCACCAATACCAGCTGAAAATATGAACACAGGGATACTGTATTGTTGGGAGTTTATCAAAGAAATTCTCATACCCTTCCTTGAGCATAACATCAGATTCTGCCACCATGTGATTTAGTATACCGTTCTACCATGTAGGAGTACTTCTCTTCTACAATAAGAACAGGATCAATTTCAATAGCACATTTTTCCTTTAGTTGCATTAAATTTTCTCAGCATTCATGTAACCAGCTTACTGTTGTCAATGACAACAACATTTTGGGCATCTTTTCCCTTCATAGGAAAATCTACTCAGTGTCATATCAAAGTCTGTTATTTTTTTTTAATTTTATTATGTTATGTTAATCACCATACATTACATCATTAGTTTTTAATGTAGTGTTCCATGATTCATCGATAGTGCATAACACCCAGTGCTCCATTCAATACATGCCCTCTTTAATACCCATCTGTTATTATCTGAAGTTTGGCAGCTCCTCCCTTAATAAGACCACAGATCATTTCTTCTACTCTTACAGGGTTCTTATTTTGAACTCAACTTCTCTGGAATTCTTGCATCATTTTCATATGTAGAGTGGAATCTTGATTAGGCATTTCTTGGTTCTCCAATCTTCCTTAGTGCCCTCGAGTTCTTTTGTCCTCAAATTTGTCCTAGGATAACAGCATAGGTGATAAGCAATATCCAGAGATGCAGGGCTTGGATACAGACATCTTGATAATCTTGGTCTTCCACGTTGTCTTCCTCTTCAAGGTACATATGTACTGGGCCAGCACCCCCCACCCTCCCACAACCAGGGTGCACACATTGGCACTTGCCACCACAGCCATCCTCGCCACAGCTGCCTGGTCCATGAATGGGGTATCCTGCGCCTCCCAGCCAGAAAAGAAAAATTCAAAGACATTTTTAATGGACCAGATATTATAACTCTCAGATCACTCAAAAGCAAAATGATAAAAATGTAATATAAGACCCAAGAACACTATTTAACAGTGAACAGAAGAATCGAGTTATATACATGGAATTTTTAGTTATAGCCTCTCTACTGAAGGGTACCTCAGACTGGGACCCAATGGCATTAAGTACTAGTCCCATCTATACCAAAGCAGTTTCCCTACTGCTCATATCCATGTTTGAAATAGTTAAAGAACCCAGCAATTTCAATAAGGTCTTACTGTGAATATGAACTCACCAATGCTTCATAAGTCCCCAAAGATAAGCAATCTATACAGGGTTGGCTTCACGGACATGCCACTTATGCACTCAGGTGCATAGATTAGAAGGGCCTGAAGTTGGTTTAATGCTGTCACTATCTTGAAATTCTTAACAATTTAACAAGGGCCCCATATTTTAATTTTGTATTGGGCCCCACAGATTATGTAACTGGTCCTAATTATAAATACCAAAACTGACATGAGGATTCTGAGTTACTCTTTACTATAGTCACTTGTGTCATGCATTTGACAAAAACTAACCAAATTTTTCTTGAAACACTTTAGTTAAAAAACTACAACTGTTAAACCGGCAAGTTGGACTCATATAGTACCTAGGAACTTCCCGTAAGATAGGCAGGTTGCAAGGACAGTGCATTTGTTTCCCAGTTTGGAACTTCCACTTCCTACTCCAGATAAAATAGGGTAAAGAGAAAACTAGATAGACTCTCCTCTCAGGTGATCAACTGTCTTTGTATGGGAGTACATATTTAAACTTGTTTTTCTCTGAATTTTCATTTTGATCTTTGGTGAGTTCTTCCTCCTAAGAAGTTTTATATATTAATTTATTCACTCCTTCAATAAATTTTTTCTGATGAGTACCAACTATGTGCCAAGCATTGTGCTCAGCACTAAATAGAAAATACAAAACAAGGCTAAACAAAAATAAAACAAGAAAACAGTCTTCTTCCACATGAAACTTAAAGTCACCAAATCAGTCACTCCTAAACTTCTCATTTATAGTCTTCACAATTTTGTGACATTTTCCCCCAGGGCATTGATTTTTAATCTATGAATCTAGAGGAACAGTATGATACATACCAGCTTTTTCAATAGCAAAATAATAGAAGTGTACGTTTTAAAACATCAGATTTTACTGTTTAATAATGAAAGTTGGCTTTAAAAAAACAAAAAGTGCCCTAGCTGTGTGAAAGGCATCCAGTGAATAGTTAGCATTGCTCCTAATCTAAACCATGTCACCATTCTTCTCTTCCTATAAATGGCATGCACTATCATGGTCAGTCTCGGAGCTGGCTTCCAGCCCAGTCAGCCCCTGCAGCCAGCAGGGCCCAGGGCAGCAGTGTCTTTTATAAGTAGGTAAAAAGCATTTGGCTTGCATCTCCATTGCTAAGTCTTTCTGCAAGATGGCAAATACATAACCCAAGTGCTTTGGAGCGGAGCTGATTTTAAAAGTATTAGAGCAAGTGAGCCTTCTCTTAATCGTGGTCCAAACAAAAACCAGTTGGTCCCCTGCCGTCTTTCTTCATCCTCAGTGGTGTAACTATGGCTCTTTGGTTCTGGAAAAGCATCTCCCTTATTCATTAGCCATAACACAAAGCAGCAGATGCCTAATACCTATTTCCATAAAGCTTCTGAGCTAAGGAAGTGACAACTGGTTGGAATTAAGCTGAACCTGGAAACATCCCGGGGTTCATTTTTATTTGAGGTTACAAAATCAACAAGTGCCATTTTTCTGAGCTGGGTAAAGGGGAGCAAGGTAAAGGTATCAAATGGCACTCATATTTGGACGTGAATGAAGGCTCATATCCCCTGACAGCTTGGCATGGGTGAATTTAGTTCCTGCAAAGCATACGGAGACTTTTATTTCTCCCCAGTGAAAATGTGTTATTTTATGTGCTCAGACTATCACAATCCTCCCCTGCTTTTTTAGAGAACATCCATTTCTGGTGAGAGCTGCCAATTCATTATCCCACAATCTCACCCCACAGTTGGGACACATGACCAGTATGAGCCAGTCAGAATCTTCCTCGGGGTTTCTCACAAGATTTGGAGGGAAAGAGCTTTCTTTCCTCTCTAGGCTATAAGAATATAAGATCTTGGATTCCTAGAGTCTCATAGAGTCAGACAGCTGAAGAGAACAGGGCTACAAGCAGAGAGCAGCAGAAATGAGAGATGACGAGGGAGCCCTGATATGCCTGTTCCTGGACCTCATCACCCAGAGGCCAGCCCCTCCTCTGGTCCATCATTTCAGTGCATAAGCTACACCATCTCTTTTTACGTATTACTTTGCTTATGCTAGTCCAGATTGGCTCTCTGACACTTTCAAGGAAGAGTCCTGACCAATTCACTCCCTACTCTACAAGCTGCATGTCTACAACCTGACTGACATCAAGCAAGTTCACATAATAACCGGGAAGGTGAGAGGGAACTGGATTCTCATACTCGAGGAAGCTTACCTCCAGCCAATTAATTTCTTTAAAGTTTGTCAAAGTCACAGTGCTAACTTTATGAAAGCAATTGATTTAGAACCTAAAGCTCTTTTCTGTGCAGAGTGCATCTCTAAATCATGGTCTATGTCCTGGTATTTGGAGAGGAGATGAGGCATGGGGAGAGAGGAGGCAGGGCATAACCCAAGAACCCTGCTCAAACCCAGAACTTTGCCATACAACTAACAAAATGAAAGTGTTCCTAGGTCCACGAACTTTCATTTATCACCAGGTGGTTCCCTTCAACAACTGTCTCCATGGATTAAGACTCTTGCTTCTGCAAATCCTTAACTTCTATGCAAAGTTAGAGACCAGATTAAATGAACATCATTCTTACTCAAAAGAATTCCAAAGTCAAGTTACCAATCGCTCCTCCATACCGACCATTATGCATTCCCTTCCCATTCCACCCACACTTTCATTTATGTACCTCTACTATTAATTCATTCATTCTATGAATATTTCTGAGTATCTCCATGTGCCCGCCATCATGATTTAAAACATGAGTCTCCCCTGATGCTCTCTTGTCACTCCAAACAAAAAATTAACAAACTGAGGGTTGGGTGGAACATAAACATCAGGATCAACAAAGCAAACAAAGGGGAAAAACCTACTGTCACAACTCCTCAAAAATTGGGAGCTAAAGAAACAATATTCTGACACAAATTGTCCCTAAGTCTCCTAGAAGTAGTATTGGTGACTTAATAAATCTTGAAAATTTCTATTACCACTCCCAATGTAGGGAGGAAGGAACTTAAGTGGAGTTCTCTCATCTTTTCCTTCTTTTGAGAGAAAATGGTTGTTAGGGAAATAATAATCAGGTGAAGTGAATAAACAGGGCTGGCTCTCTCTGATGGACTGAAGACTCTAGAACTCTACATAGATTGGGGGAAAATATTCCAAAGCCCAAGGCTATCTACCCAACTAGACTCAGTGAAGATGAAAGGAGAATGAGTCAGAATAATTCATTTATGATATATCAGCCAAAAAAAAAAATCTGAATCAAGTTCCCTATGTTGAACATAAGTGAGGTGAAAACATAGAGTGTGGTAACCATGCAGATGTATTACAAAAAGGAAAGGAATGAAAAGAAGCAACACAGCAAGCAAGATAGAACCCCATTTGCCCAAAAACATAATCATGGAGAAGAGAGTTCTCCATGAGCACTTCAATCTATATAGTAATTTCATAGGTGTGTTATTTCAACATGACAAGATGAGTGAGATGAAAGGGATCCCAGGAAATGCAGAGGTAAAAAGCAGATATTAAAACAGTAAGAGGAAAATATATAAGAATGACAAAGATAAGACAGAATAAAGACAAGTTTTTGGTTTCCCTTATGTACAAAATTCAAAACGTGGAAGAAAAAAACCATTCAAAGATTACTAGGGGAAAAATTTCTCCTTAAAATGAAGAAAAGTTATAGTTTTAAAAAATATACATATACCATGTCGTGGATATACCTGCTTTGTCCATCTAATATCCATTTCTCTTCCTCCTTCCTAAGAACAAAAAGTACTCATTTAGACATTCACCTCTCCTCCAGAGGACTCCTATGTTTTGGGGATGCCGACCCACCCCATGTCCAAAACAAAGAGCGGGTTCAGATTGGCTTAAACCAATCTAGCAAATTCTACTTCCCTGGCCACAGATATCGATTCTGGCTGAGCATGTGAATTCAATGAGTTAAATAAGGTAAATTTAGGATTCTTGCTTAAAACATTGAAGAAAAATGACTCTGTGTTCCAGGGAATATAAACTCTAGAGAGAACTTCCAGAACTATTTCTTATAGTGAGTTCAGCTATATATGTGTGTATATAATTACAGTGCAGCAATTCTTCCATTTCACTTCACTTTCTCTTCTGATAAATTTAGGAAATATTACATGAAATATTACATGAAAAATGTTTCAAAACTTTTCTGGAACTTGTTGGAAATCCAACCTCTAGGAAACTGGAGGAAGCTATTCACAGGGAGGTATCACACTGGAGGCAGGCCACTGCAAGTCTTCCCAGGGTAGGTGTGCAGGGTGGGAGTTGTGGGGAGTAGTTGCTGAGAGCTGTTTGCTGCTGCCACCTGTTCTTCAAGACTAGGGCCCTGGAAAAGCTACCAGGACTGTAACAACCCAGGGCTAGAGAAAGTCCGCCAAAGGAGACCACCAAAACCAGGAAGCAGAACTCTCTTCCTCCTCCAATGACTGCCAGAACCTTCTAATGACAAAGCTTTAGGACAAGCTGGCAAAGGAAAAAAACATTTAAAGGGCCCAGATAAATCTTCACAGAGCATCTATAAGAACAAATTTGGAGCTGAGAGACAATAAATTGATAACCAACCTAATACCCACAGGAAAACTTAGCGTTATTTTGCGCATTTATAAAATTTTACATATATATGATTTCACGTCACAATTACTGTTTTTTCTGTCTAAAGCTCATTTTTCTTTTTACTCATTTCTTAAAAACTTTATCCATGCTATTGTAGGTAAATATAGTTCATTCAATTTGCATTATGCAACACTAAATTATTAAGAAGACATAGGTTCCAGATTATATTTCCCTAGTGAATTGCTCCTTATACCTTTACCATTGTGCTTTACCATAATGCTTTGTCTTAATATTCATTTTGTCTGACTAGCAATATTACTACTATAATATTGTTTTGTGTTTGTGAGAGTATGTATTGTGGTTTTAGTATTTACTCTTAGATATTAGTATATCTTTCCCATCCTTTTGCTTGCAAATCTGTGTCATGTTTGGGAAAACATGCATATAGCTAGAAACTTTAAATACAATGTGAGAATCTCTGTCTTTAAGGTGAACTCATAATGTTTTCATTTATTGAGATTACTGATGCACTTGAATTTATTTGTACCATTCTATTTTGTGTTTTATGTTTCCTTTTCTATTTGGTATCTAAGTGGTATCTTTGCTTGTTTCTCCTTTCCTACTTTCTGTTAGATTCTGCTCCTGCCAAACATTGCAATGCTTTACACCAACCTCGCCTTTCATTTAATTGTAGTATAATATTTAAATTCTAACTTATTAAATCCTTCCAAATTAGTCACTACTATAATTTATGAATAATTTTTAAGTGCTTATATTTATCCATGATTATGATTTTATTATTGCTCTAACATCTAAAACTGTCCTCCTCAGGTGGTTCTTTCCTTTCTGAAAAATATCCCTTAAGTTCTTTTAGCAAGAGTCAGTGCTTGGTAAATTTTCTCACCATTTGTGTGAAAAAATTCTCTATCTCACTCTTTAAAAATGATAAAACTAAGTGTAGAATTGTAGATTGATGTTTTTTTTTACTCAGTACTTTGAAGACAGTATTCCAAGGTGTGCAGACTGCTATAAGTCTGCTGTCACACTAATTATTCCTCAAGAGAGAATGTCTTTTTTTAATTTTTCCAGTATAATTACTATATATTGTTATATTAGTTTCAGGTATACAATACAGTGATTCAGCAATTCAGTACATTACTCACTGCTCACCACAATAAGTGTACTCTTAATCCCATTCATCTATGTCACCCATCCCCCTCACCCACCTCCCCTTTAGCAATCACCAGTTTCTTCTCCATATTTAAGAGCCTGTTGTTCTGTCTCTTTTAATTTGTTCGTTCATTTTGTTTCTTAAATTCCACATGAGTGAAATCATATGGTATTTGTCCTTCTCTGACTTATTTCACTTAATATGATACCCTCTAAATCCATCCATGTTGTGGCAAATGGCAAGATTTCATTCTTTTTATGATGGAGTCATTAATTTTCCATTTTATTTATTTACTTAATTTATATAAATATATACATATATGTATATACCACATCTTCTTTATCAATTCGTCTATCGATGGACACATGAGCTGCTTCCATAACTTGGCTACTGTAAATAATGCTGCAAAAAACAGAAGTGCATATATCTTTTCAAATTAGTGTTTTCATATTCTTTAAGTAAATACCAATCCAGTAGAATTACTGGATCACATGGCAATTCTATTTTTAGTTTTTTGTGGAACTTCCACACTGTTTTCCATAGTGGCTGCACAACTTTGAATTCCCACCAACAGTATACAAGTGTTCCTTTTTCTCCACATTCTCACCAACACTTGGTTCTTGCGTTTTCAGTTGTAGCCATTCTAACAGGTATGAGGTGATCTCTCATTATGGTTTTGATGTGCATTTCCCTGATGGTTAGTAATGTTAAGCATCTTTTCATGTGTCTGTTGCCATCTGTACGTCTATTTTAGAAAAATGTCTGTTCATATCTTCTGCCCATTTTTTAGCTGGATTATTTTTTTGGTGTTGGTATATTTTTCTGTATAAGCTCTTTATATATTTCAGATATTAACCCCTTCTCAGTTATATCATATGCAAATATCTCCGTCCATTCAGTAGCTTGCCTTTTTGTTTTGTTGATGGTTTCCTTCACTGTGCAGAAGCTTTATATTCTGTGTAGTCCCAATAGTTAAATTTTACTTTTGTTTCCCTTGCCAAAGGAGACATATCTAGAAATATGTTGCTAAAATGGGTATCAGAGAAATTACTGCCTGTGCTCTGTTCTAGGATTTTTATGGTTTCATCTCACATTTAGGACTTTAATCCATCTTGAGTTTGTGTGTATGGTGTAAGATAGACCAGTTTTTCCAGCACTATGTTGAAGAGACTATCCCTTTTCCCATTGCATATTCTTGTTTCCTTTCTTAAGAGATTAATTGACCGTATAATTGTGGGTTTATTTCTGGGCTCTCTGTTCTGTTCCATTGATCTGTCTATTTTTGTGCCACTACCATACTATATTGATTACTACAGCTTTGTATGATATCTTGAAATCTGGGATTGTGATACTTCCAGTTTTGTTCTTCTTTTTCAAGATTGCTCTGGCTATGTGGGGTTCTTTGTGGTTCCATACAAATTTTAGGATTATTTGTTCTAGTTCTGTGAAAAATGCTGTTGGTATTTTGATAGGGATTACACTAAATTTGTAGATTGCTTTGGATAGTATGGACAATTTAACAATATTTGTTCTTCCAATCCATGAGCATGGAATATCTTTCCATTTGTTTATGTCATCTTCAATTTCTTTCATAAACTTTTTATACTTTCCAGAAAACAGGTCTTTCACCTTCTTGGGTAAGTATATTCCTAGGTATTTTATTATTTTTGGTGCAATTGTAAATGGGACTGTATTCTTAATTTCTCTTTTCGCTACTTCATTATTAATGTATAGAAATGCAACAGATTTCTGTACATTGATTTTATATCCTGCAACCTTACTGAACTCATTTATCAGTTCCAGTAGTTTTTTGGTGGAGTCTTTAGGGTTTTGTATATATAGTGTCATGTCTTCTGCAACTGAAAGTTTTAGTTGTTTCTGAACTTAGATGCCTTTTAATTCCTTTTCTTGTCTGATTGCTGTGACTAGGACTTCCAGCACTATGTTGAATAAAAGTAGTAAGAACATTCTTGTCTTATTTTCTGATCTTAGAAGAAAAGGTCTCAGTTTTCCACCATTAAGTATGTGCGTTTTTCACATATGGCCTTTAAGCTGTGGGTTTTTCACATATGGCCTTTACTATGTGGACATGTGTTCCCTCTAAACCTACTTTTTGGTTTTGCTCATGAATGGATGCTGTGCTTTGTCAAATACTTTTTCTGTTATCTACTGAATGATCATATGGTTCTTATCTTTCCATTATTGATGTGATCTATCACATTGATTGGTTTGCTAATATTGAACCATCCTTGCATCCCAGGAATAACTCCCACTTGATCGTGGTGAATGACTTTTTTTTAATGTATTGTTAGGTTTGGTTTGCCAATATCTTGTTGAGGATTTTTGTATCTATGTTCATCAGAGATACTGGCCTGTCATTCTCTTTTTTTTATAGGGTCTTTATCTGGTCTTGGTATCAGAGTAATGCTGGCCTCATAGAATAAATTTGGAAGCTTTCCTTTCTCTTCTATTTTTTAAAATAGTTTTAGAAAAATAGGTATTAACTCTTTTTGAAATGTTTGGTAGAATTCAGCTGTGAAGCCATCTGGACCTGGACTTTTGTTAGTCTTTTGTTTACTGTTTCAATATCATTGCTGATTATAGGTCTGTTCAAATTTTCTATTTCTACCTGATTCAGTTTTATGAAGTTATATGTTTCTAGAAATGTATCCATTTTTTTCTAGGTTGTCTGGTTTGTTGGCATATTTTTCATGATATTCTCTTACAATCCTTTGTATTTCTGTGGTGTTGGTTATTTCGCTTTCATTTCCGATTTTGTTTGAGTCCTCTCTCTTTCTCTCTGATTAGTCTAGCTAGAAGTTTATCAATTTTGTTGATCTTTTCAAAGAACCAGCTCCTGCTTTCAATGATCTATTATATTTTTTTAATTTTTTATTTCCTTTAATTCTGCTCTGATCTTTATTATTTTCTTCCTTCTACTGGTTTGGGGTTTTGTTTGTTGTTTTTCTAGCTCCTTTAGGTGTAAGTTAGATAGTTTGAGATTTTTGTTTTTTTTTTATTATGTTATGTTAATCACCATACATTACATCATTAGTTTTTGATGTAATGTTCCATGATTCATGTATAACACCCAGTGCTCTATTCAATACATGCCCTCTTTAATCCCCATCACTGGGCTAACCCATCCCCCCCTCCCCTCTAGAACCCTCAGTTTGCTTCTCAGAGTTCATAGTCTCTCATGATTTGTCTCCCCCCTCTGATTTCCCCCCTTCATTTTTCCCTTCCTACTATCTTTTTTTTTTTTAACATATAATGTACTATTTGTTTCAGAGGTACAAGTCTGTGATTCATCAGTCTTACACAATTCACAGCACTCACCATAGTACATACCCTCCCCAATGTCTATCACCCAGCCACCCATCCCTCCCAACCCCCACCACTCCAACAACTCTCAGGTTATTTCCTGAGATTAAGAATTCCTCATATCAGTGAGATCATATGATACATGTCTTTCTGATTGACATTTAGCTTAGCATAATTTTTCTTAATTCTTGCAGTAGACCTGTATTGCTGTAAATTTCCCTTTTAGAACAGCTTTGGCTGCATCACAAAGATTTTGGATCATTGTCTTTTCATTTTCATTTGTCTCCACACATATTTTGTTTTTCTCTTTGATTTTTTGGTTGATCCATTCATTACTCAGTAGCATGTTATTTAACCTCCATGTATTTGTGTTCTTTCCATGTTTTCTGTGGTTGATTTCTAGTTTCATAGCATTTTGGTTGAAAAGATGCATGACATCACTTTGATCTTTTTCATTTGTTAAGATTTGTTTTGTGGCCTAACATGTGATCTATTCTGGAGAATGTTCCACTTGCTCTTGAAAAGAAGGTGTATTATGCAGTTTCAGGATGGAATGTTCTGAATATATCTGTTAGATCCATCTAGTCCAATGTGTCATTTAAAGCCATTGTTTCCTTGTTGATTTTGGTTTGGATGATTTATCCATTGATGTAAGTGGTGTGTTAAAGTCCCCTACTATTACTGTATTACTATCAATTACTTCCTTTATGTTCATTATTAGCTAATTTATGTATTTGGGTGCTCCCATGTTGGGTGCATATTTACAACTGTTATATCTTCCTGTTAGAGTGTTCCCTTTATGTTTAGGTGCATCCCTCTTTGCCTCTCATTAGTCTTTGTTTTAAAATCTATTTTGTCTGATATAAGTATTGCTACTCCAGCTTTCTTCTCACTTCCATTTGCAGGATAAATGCTTTTCCAGCCTTTAACTTTCAATCTACACATGTCTTTAGGTCCAAAATGAGCCTCTCTGTAGCAGCATATATATGGGTCTTGCTTTATTATCCATTCCACCATCCCATGTCTTTTAATTGGAGCATTTAGTCCATTTACATCAATTTATAGGTATGTACTTATTGTTTTGTTACTTATTTTATGGTTGTTTTTGTAGTTTTTTCTCTGTTCTTCTCTTGCTCTATTTGTTGGCTCACAGTTTGTTGGCTTTTCTTTAGTGATACCCTTGGATTCCTTTCTTTATTGTTTGCATGTCTGTTATCATTTTTGATTTGTGATTACCATTAGCTTTACATATAACATACATGTAGCAGTCTATATTAGGTTGGTCATCACTTAAGTTTGAACCCATTCTAAAAGCACTACATTTTTACTCCTCCTCCCCTCTCCATGTTTTAGGTATATGGTGTCATACCTTACATATTCTTATGAAGCCCTTGCCTTTTATAGATATTTTTAATTTTACTGCTTTTGTGCTTCCTACTTTTCTTATTCCTGCTTATGGTCTTCTCTTTCCACTCAAATTGTCCCTTTAACATTTCTTGTAAGACTTGTTTAGTGGTGATAAATTCTTTTAACTTTTGTCTGTCTCAGAAACTCTTTCTCTCTCCTTAAATTCTGAATGACAGCCTTGCTGGATAGGGTATTCTTGGTTGCAGGTTTCTTTCTTTCAGCACTTTGAATATATCAAGCCACTACCTCCTGGCCTAAAAAGTCAGCTGATAGCCTTATGGGGTTTCTCCTGTATGTAACTGTTTTCTTTTTCTTGGTGCCTTAAAAATCCTCTATCACTACTTTTTGCCATTTAATTATCATGTCTTGGTGTGGACCTCCTTAGGTTGATTTTCTTGGGGGCTCTCTGTACATCCTGGATCTGGATTTCTGTTTCCTTCCCTAGATTTGGGAAGCTTTTAGCTATTATTTCTTCAAATAAATTTTCTTCCCCCTTTTCTCTTCTGGAATCCCTATAATGTCAATGTTATTACACTTAATACTTTTGTGGAGTTCCCTATTCTCATTTATTAGTCTTTTTTATTTCTCCTGTTCAGCTTGATTACTTTCTATTACTCTGTCCTCTAGGTCGGTGATCCATTCTTCTGCTTCCTCTAGTGTACTATTAATTCCTTCTACTTTTATATACTTTTTAAATTTCATTTATTGAGTTCTTCATCTCTGATTGGTTCTATTTTATATTTTCTCTGTCAACAGTCTCACTGAGGTTTTCTATTGTTTCCTCAGTCCAGTGAGTATCTTTATGGCCACTACTTGAAATTCTCTATCAGACATGTTATTTATCTCCATTTTGTTTAGCTATCTTGCTGTGATTCTGTCCTGTTTTTTCACGTGGGACATATACCTCTGTCTCCTCATTTTGTCTGACTCTGTGATCTGTTTCTACTTGCTTTGAAAATCAGCTACATCTCCTGCTCTTGAAAGTAGTGGCCTTATGAGGAAAAGGTTCTCCAGTACCTGGCAATGTTCCCTGTTCACCAGAACCTGACACTCCAGAGGTGTCTCCTGTGTGTTGTGTATGCTCTAACATTTTGGCTCAGGCATGTTTGCTTTGAGTTCCGTCATCTGTAATGGCTCTACTGATGGCAGGGCTTGGTCCCTGTGTTATTAGTGAGCCAATCTGGGACCACCTTGTGTTGAGTTGACTCAGAGAAAGTGTTTGCCAGAGATGTAGCAGCACAGAACTGCAGCATGCTCTCCCTGTGTTATCCCCTGAGAAGCTTCCTTGGTGGGTGAGGCCTGTAATTAGACCAGATGTCTGCCTCCAGCCCAGTGCCTGGCCCACATTTGTATTGGTATGTGGTTTTATTCCCCTCTATCTGGGGCAGGAATCACTTTGGGGTGGTGCTGACTTCTCCCAGGGCTGCTTACATACTGCCATACTTGTGGTGCCACTTTGGATTGCCTCCTGCTGAGGTCATGTTGAAGGTAACAAGTCTACAGGAGAATGCAGGGGCCAGACATGCTGTTAACAAGCTAAGTGGAGGGTATTCATGTTGTGCTGGTTCCTACGGGTGTCTGTGTATCTAGGTTCAGAGCAGGGATAGAAATGGTACCCACCAGCTCTTTTGTTCTGGGAGACATCTCTCAAGGATACCTGGCCCTGCAGTAGATGCCATGAGGTTAGTAAACAAGTCTCCCTCCCATATATCCCAGGGATCTTCCAAACTGCTGTTTCTCTACTGTATCTCAGCTACAGTTATGGTATGCTGTCTCTTTAAGGGCAGGGACTCCATTTCCTATCACTCTCTGGCTCTCCCAGAGAGAAGCCACTGGTTTTTAAAGTTCCAGGTGTTAAGCCCCACTGATGTAAGACCTCAGGAAGTTAAGCCCCTCTGGTTTTCAAAGCCAAATGTTATGGAGATTCGTCCTCCTAGTGCAGTTCTCCTGTGCCTGGGGTGCCTAGTATGAGGTCTGCTCCTCTTCCTTCTCTACACTTACAGCATCCCTCCCTCCCATGGACAGTCCCACAAGTTCATTTGGCACTAGGCAGCATTTCCACCCCTTCTGCCCTTTGCCATGTGGCCTCTTCTCTACATTTAGTTGTGGGGAGTCTCTTCTGCCAGTCTTTGGGGCATTTTTTGGGTTATTTACACGATGTGGGCATCATCTAGGTGTATCCATAAAACGACATAAGCCTAGCATCCTCCATCACCTTCCCCAGAAGTTGAGAATTTATCTTTTGTGTCCATAATTAAGATATTATCTTTGTCGTGGGTGTTCTAAAGTTTCATTATAGTGTACCTATGTGCTGATTTGTCTTTAGATTTCACAAGGATTCAGCCAATGCAGTTGTGTGCTGGAGTCTATCTCTCCTCTGTTGCATTTTAGGTAATTTTCTCAGTTTTGTGTTCCAACTCACTAATTCATTCTTCAGCTGTATATAATCTGGTATTTAACTCATCCACAGGTATATCAATGATATGTCTATATTTCTAGAAGCTCTATTTGTTCTTCAAATTTATCTCTTCAGTATGTTGTTCTCTCTTTATGATTTCCAGTTCTTGTTTTTATCACTTTAACCATTTGAAGCATAACTATTTTATAGTCTTTTTTCAGACTGCTCTATTACCTGAAGTTCATGGCAATAGTTTTCCTACTTATAGTGTCTGCTGACTCTCATATGATAGATTATTTCCCCATGGAATTTATAAGTTTTCATTGTTTCCTCTCTTTCTTCCCTCTACCCCCAGAAAACCTGTGGCACCCCGGGTGTAAAAGTCTTACCACAGGATCATTTTACTTTTGCATTTGGTCTGCAATTACTTTCGACATTAGTTTTCTAGCTTGGACATTCCCAACATTAAATTGGTAAATTCCAACTTCACAGGATTTTTGGTAGCCAAAGGCTTTAATTCCTCTCATATTTTCCCATCCAGAGTTTCAAAAGTAACACATTTTCTGTCATATTACCTGAATCAGTGAGTACGTTTTTACTAGTCTCCTTTTACCATAGGAGCAACCTTTTCCTTCCAGGATCCCAGCTTTAAGGAAGGATGTCTGTTCCAGCTCCATGCCTCACTCAGGCTTGATGCTGTATTTTCCATATTTACATGGGCATTAAAATCTTAGCCTCTAATCCCTTTATCCACTCTAATATCTTCCCAAACCATCACAGCATCTGCTCCTAAGTTAACTGCTCAAACCTAAAGCTGCTTTCATCTCTGGCATGTTATCATGCCAAAAATGATCTTTCTTCAACTTAATTTAAATATTTAGATTTTTATTTTTGTACATTTTATTTAGCATGTCTACAGTTTTGTAACTGTGGATCTGAAAGGTGTGTGTAGTTTATATCAATTCAGCTGATCTTGTTGCCAGAACCAGAACACATATTTTTATAAAGTATTTCTTTTAATCTATATGTGTGCATAGAAAAAAGTTTACAATGTTCACCTAGTGGTAATGACTCATTTCCAGAGGTTTGAATCCATGGAGTTTTTTTTTCCCAACTTTTTTTGTATATGTGTAAATTGTTTGAATATTTCAGTAACTACCTAGTCTCATTTTCAACTAAAAAAAAGTAATGATAGAATAAATGTTAATGTCTTCCATGTCTTTTGTACACAGACCAATCTCCTTACCATTCTATTCAAGGACTTTCATGATCTGACTTCACCCTGTCTAGACCCATTTCTCAGTAGTCTCCCCATATTCCCTACCCTCTGGCTCCCTGGACAACCCAACACTTCCCACACATGTCTCTTCTGTCACATTCTCATGACTTCACTGACGTTCCTCCCTCAACAGAAATCTCAGCATGTCCTCACATTCTCAGCAGGTCCCAGTATTACTCAACCTTTAAGACCACTTCTTAAAACCTCTTCTTAACCCTTTACTTCCTCTTTTAGTCTCCCCACTGTCCTTAATATACAACATTTTCCATATTGAATCACACTTATTTGTCTATTACCCCCTTTAGAGAAGGGCAAGAACTATGTCTAATATTTTCATGCCTCATTTATTCAGTGAATGAGTTCATGAATAAATAAATGAAATGAATGTTCACAACTTGTGAGTTAAAGGCAGGCTTCTTGAGGATTTCACTCTGGGTGGGCTGCAGGTTCATTTGAGATGCCAGACAATTTTTTGTCTCTCTTATGTCATCTGGGTGGTAGTCAGTTGGGATGTTCCAGTAGCCCTGGATAGCTGTGGAGAAGTCCTTAGAGAAAGAATAGCCAGTGGTATTCTGCAATGCCTTACACATGAACTGCCTTAGCTGTCACAGCACTTTTGCAAACAACATTCCATTGCATCTATTGAGGTAAATGGTACCCAGTTTGAACATGAAAAAAACTGTTTAGAGCATTGGTCGCTTTACCAAAGATTCAGGGAAACAACTTTGACATAGGTCTTCTGTTGCCCAGTGCAGTGATATGTGTTCTCTTTTACCATCTACAACTCTGTAGGTATTCCAGCTCCCCTTGTAGTAGGAGTTACAAGGTTACAGCTATGATGCTGTGATGGCAAAAAAAGCCAGGCTTGTGTCTAACTGCAATACCAGCTTTCCCCCTGAATTGCTGGGAACCTTCATGTCATCCCTCCAGCCTCCTTTTTCATGTGCAGCTTCAATTTCTTCATCTCCAAAATGAAGAGGTAATAACCTCTAATGTTCTTACACTTGACTGCTTCATGGGCCTGAGTCTCCGTGAAAATTTGCTGAAGGAACCAGGCCTAATTCAAGTTCTAGACTTCTTTCTAGCCACCTTTTCTAGACTTTTTCTGACCTAGGCTTAACACCAGTCCCTGGGGTGCTGCCTCCAGGAATCTGAGTATTTTGACCCAACCACATTCATGCTCTGTTCTTTTGACTGTGATTCCTTTTTGACCTTAGAATGTACCTTCTTTTTAGAGGCCAAAGGGAACAGTTATGTAACTGAGAACAGTTATACTTAATCAAAAATTGCAATAGCAATTTAAGACAGCCCACAAAAAAGAAAACTAAATACACCAAGCATGGTGCATAAACCTAACACAGACATGGCCTGCCTGCTTTCTATTTCCCCTGCCTCCTCACACACCAATTCTTTCGTTAAAGCTTTATTATTTCATTACTCAGCACATTTTCAACAAAGACAGTATGATCTGCTCCAATTGTCTGACTGAAAAAGGGACTTTTTTCCTGAGATTTTTTTTTCCTTCTTGTTTTACTTTCATCACATTTTAACACCTTGTAGGTCATTATAAGGGGTAGAAGGTGAGTCTTTTTCCTTAAGGAATCCTAAGACTGTTAATTTTACAAAATAGAAAGCTATACCCTGAATGAGGTAGAGGAACTAATACTCATCACTTAAAATTACTTGCAATGCTTCCATTAATATAAAATGAATGTGTTAAATCAAAATGCTACTAAAACAAAAGGGAAAATAGGGAGACATAATCCACATGCATTTATTTGCAGTCATCATCCAGGATGAACTGCAGCTGACTGGGTTCAATTCTGAATAGTTGTTTTATAATGGTATTGGATATGAGAAAAAATAGTAGAGCTCTTTCCTCATTAAATAAAATAAAACGTGTACCTGCTATTAGAGCAGAGAGAGACAGAGCTAGGCACAGCCATAGTGAAAGTTCATACAGCTGACACAAAATTCACCAGGGCTGACTAGTTGGAGTTGACCTATAAATATGGCATGGATACAAAGAAGGAAAGTTGAGTATAACTGCTCAGTTTGTTTTACTTTTCTGGTGAAATGACCATTTGTTTCCAAATAGTCCCAAAGCTCATGTCTTTAACGGCCATTACTCCACTGTACTGGCATGCTGCTGAGGGCTCTGCTTATTCCCTAATTATTGAAAAAGAGCTGCTGGAATTCATTAAGAAATTATAAGTAATATCCCAAGTACCTTCAAAACCAAGTTTGGCAATATCCTTAAATCTTGCATCAATGGAACAATGGAAGACTCCCTTGGTTTGCTCTGAAACTGACTAAAATTTGACAACACTGAAACCACCTAAGCCAAAGATGAGGCAGCCAGTTATTTTCCAGTAATTGTCGTTCCCATAGCTTTTTTTTTAAAGTCTTTCAAATAGGCACATAACAAATCAAAACATTTTTAATAATAGACACTAATCTACAAATCTACCATTTAAACTACAAATTATACACAGCCAATTAATTAATATGGTGGAAGTAAGCCACTTGGATGTAGAAAAATCATGCCCTCTATTTTGAACTGTTGTGGAGGGTAAAATGTGTAAAATGTTAAGTAGAGAAGTCACACTGAAGACTCAGAGATTCTTAATTTTTTTTCACTATTAACTACTTGCTAATCCAAATTAAATTCTATACCAGCAAGCACTGTTACAATAAACATTTCACTCTGGCAAAAATACTTCTTGGCACTGGTGAAAGCCCAGCAAAATTCAATGTCAAAGTCCAGCAGAATTTGAGTTCAAATACTTCTAAAGTTGATTATAATGGACTTTGACATCATTGTGTCCCATTTTCCATCATTGAGAGTTGTTTTTTTTTCAGACAATATAAAGAACTGTTTTTCTTATATAATTTTTCTTATCATCTATTGAGTGTGATATGCTTCAGGCATGATTACTTTATGTGCATCATCTTATTTAATTATCACAACTCTCTGTATAGAAACTATTATTATCCCTGAGTATACAGGGATATATTCAGAAGGAATTGACTATGGGGAAATTAAACATTTTGCCCTCAGTCACACAGCTGGTAAATGATGGAATACACATTTGATCTCAGAAAATCTGATTCAAAGCCCATGCTTTCCATGTATTTGTTACCCAGCCCCCTCCCCCACCTCATACAAGGTTTTCCTCTATCCCAGTATCTTGGATCAGTTACAGTTTTATTGTTATCTGAGATTGTAATCTACAATTTACATCCATGATAAGCTTTCTTCTTTATACCATAATCAGCCTCATCAATACACACAAGTGGGACGCATAAACACACACACACACACACTATACATACTTTATCTATGGGAGTTGAGGGAGACAGAGAAATGGAGAAAATGATTGAAGATCCAGACCCAGTGCAACAGATGATATTCAAAAGAGATGAATACAAGGCCCCTGCATTTAGGTCAGGCACTCTGCTACACCTTATATTCCCGGCACTCAATCTAGTGCCTGACACATAGTGAATGTTTAATAAATGTTTTTAGAATGACTGAGAGAAAAAGTGAATGAGTGGTAAGTGACACTAGTAGGTAGGGCAGACCTGGTTTCATGTATATGAAAAAGACCCAGTGGTCTTCAATGATGGTAAGGTCAACCTGAATAAGTGAATTGATATAACCACCAACAGCTGTGGGGCAGTACAGCCTATATTTACAGAAGCCTCTATCTCAGGTATAGAGGTATAAGTCCTGACCTCCTTTGTTGCCCAGTGCCATGGGCACCTGGAAGGGGAGAAGCTCAGAAGAGAATGTGGGTAACAATGGGAGAATCAGAGATGTCCTGCCATAAGAAAAGACAACTCAGGGAAACCTGGTTTTCAAACACTGCAGGGCTATCCAGGAAAAGGGATTAGTCTTATTATACATAATCAAAAGGTACTACGCTAAGAACAACCAGTGTAAGCCACAGTGAGGCAACTTTGTATTCAAAGTTAAAACAGACACTTTCCATCTCTTCCAGTGTTTGTGACCTCCTGCTTCCTTACCACCTCCCAATCCAGAGCATCTTTCAAAGTCCAGAACTAACTTTCAACTCCTCAGAGAAGTTTCCTTCCTTTTAGTGGCTCCTTTCTTCTACCCTACATCACAGTCTCCCCTAAATGACAGCACTGTCTGGGCTCCCTCCCTTGTTCACTCCATGCTCTGATAAGTGTTAGAAATATAAAGACGAATAAGACTAGGCTATCATCCTCAAGGGACTAGGCTATCATCTTCAGGGTACAGTCTTGAGGGACACAGAGAAGAAAATTAAAGATGACAACATAATTGGTGCAATGGAATTGTGCACTGAATATTGTTGGTTCACAGAAGACAGACATCCAAATAAATCTGAGGAATCAGAGAAAACTTCCCAGGAAGCTGAGGTTTACCTTTCTTTCCCTGAGCTGTATCTAAAGAAAGTTTGGCAACTAGGTAAAAAAGAAAGAATGCTCCAAGCACAGGGGACAACTAAGGATCCAAGAGAATGTGTCCTAGGTGACTAGAGAATACCAATGCCAATTAGGAACTTCACCGAGCAAGGATCTTATTTCCTTAATATTTGCACTCCTGTGATGCACGCTTCTCAATACATAATGGACTGCCAATAAATAATTGCTTATTTGACTAGAATAAATATAAGCAAAAAAGGATCATGATGTTCTCGGATCTTCACACTTAGATTAATAAGAACAGGGCTGGAATGGTCAGTTAGTGGTTGGCTGAGGACCACCATTTATAAACATCTGGACACTTCCCATGGCACAATGGGAATATCATAGGCTCTGGAATCAGACTAACCTGGTTTGAAGGCCAGCCTTGTGACCGATAAACATCACCTCACTTTTGAGCCTCAAATTTCTCATCTGAAGACAGAGCTAATAGTACCTAACTCACGGCCTGTTTTGTAGTTTGAGATAATACAAGTAAAGCCCAAGAAAGCTGTTAATATTTAGTGACCCATAAATCATAGATCTAATGAAGAGTCAGAGGAGGACCTCTAAATTGAAAATTAAGGAATAGGAGAAGGATTTTATGAGGATTGTCATGGGCCAAACTGATATCCATTTTGTACCTAATGAGGAAAAAAGGGTTTATGAATTCCTGAGCCTTGATTGCACATGAGGCTCAGACTAGTTGGCTGGCTCAGTTACCAGTGCAAAATTACCATTCCCTACAACTAGTATTTGTTGCTGACCCTGATCCTTTGGTTGGGTGCCTTTATCATAAAGTGTATGAAGAAGTTCAACTGTTCAAAGCAGCAGCTATCATCATTTCCTCCATAATCATACAAGTTAGAAAGTCTTAACTAAAACTATTTCCTTAAAATTATTAAAGAAGGTAGAATGCCAAGAAAAGCAGAATCTAACTGACCACAGCCATATGGCAACGGTATTTAAGTGTGGAAAAGGGCTAATAATGAAAGAGAAAGTCCACCAACGATGTTTATGTGATGCTCAATGATGGTGGTCAGTCAAGAACCAAGGGTTTGCTTGAGCAGGGAGCATTTGTTCAGAAACCAGCAGATGGCATATACAGATGGCATGCATATGCCCATCCCATCAAGTGTGAGTCTGTTTTACTTTAGCCAGACATGGTAAGTATCAGGACAAATTCCATATGAGCAATCGCAAAACAAAAGCCTCTCAATTTAACTTATTTTCATAAGATGCCTTGCATTTAATAAAATTAAAATGGAAACCTGTGATATGCGACTCACAACCTTCCAGTGTCATCCCTGCTCAAGCTTTGGTTTCAAATAACTCCATTACCCGTTTTACCTCTGTGCTTGTCCATCTTGCTATACCTCTAGATAAATTCAACAGACTTCCATTCTATACTTTAATCTTTGTCTGAGTTATACTATATTCACTAAGCCAAAATGCTTTTTTCATCTAAAGCTGCTAACTTTGTCTGACCTAACCCCGATCAAGGCACCTACATCATGAAAGTTTCCCACATTTAACCATCCCATCACCCACCAGAACAATCCCAGCCAGACCATTCCTCCTCCACACTCTGGGAGTTAAGTCATCTGGTTACATTTCAGTTGATGATATGTGTCTGTTTGTCTCCTCTAATGGCTTGTAAGGCCTTGGGGGTCGAACTCATGTCTAATCTTTGCTGCATACATCTGTACACTACTGAATACATCATTACTGTACATTACTCTAATCCAATGGGGACTCAATAAAAACTTGTTGACTGACTGATTTAGCACGGGAATGATTATTACGTAAGCCACTTTGGTAAATAAATTTCAAATAATGACCAGCTCACACAAATGTTTTACTAGCTCACCCTCCCCATGGAATTAATATAAAGAATGAAAATCAGCAGTCATTTCTACTTGCCCAACATTAAATGTTAACTCACCCCAAGAGAGTAGCTATTTTCAAGCCTAATTTCAAGTCAAAATGTCTAAAATGGTTGTCATTCTTGGTGACATGCTGGGAAGATTCAAGAGCTAAGGTATCAAACCAGTCACTTCCACAGGTTATTAACCCCGACCTTGAACATCATTATTTCTAGCATATTACTAATAATTTTAGCTGTTTGAGTTCATCCTTATTCAATAAAAGGGACTTATTTCCAAAGACATTCTAACAAAAAATCTGACTGGCATTACTTTATAATTTTATACTTTATTGGAATAAAATTAGAAACCTTGGTTTGATTTTGTTAATCTTTAATGATTCAATTCATTCAATATAAAGGAATGTAGCCACGAAAATAATCACCTACCTACTTATATATCTGAGGAAAAAAAACAATTAGAAATAAATTTTTAAAAATAAATTAACACATAGTGTCTTTCTTTTCCTACCCTTTTTGTTATCCCTTCATGGAAGCCTGGGAGAAAGGGGGACAAGGCAATTTTACATGTGTTCTCTGTCCGGGTTATTTTAGCCTTCTGATGTGAGACAGGACAGAGGACAACTGATGGGGCTCAGAGTTCAAGGGCAATAACTAGCAGATAAGTAATGAGCCAATTCCAATTTTATGATACAATTTTCTTACCTACAATGATTTTGAACCAATATTTTCAAGATTTATTTAAGTTCTTATTTGTGTGTGGTTTGAACATGTTTAAATAATCAATTTGTATTATAAAATTTAAATATTGAGTTAAAGGAAAGGGTTTTAAAAGTACTGGAATACTTGAGAATTACCATAAAGTGATATACCACTAATTAGATGTAGCTTATTCTGCAATGTTCATGAGAAAATGATTAGCCTAGCTTCTCTATGCTGTGAAAACATTCACCTGCTGTGGTGCCCTGGTATCTGTTCAGCAAATAAGAGTTTCAGTCACATAAAACACTTGCAACATGTCAGAACTCAGAAGGTTTCTTCAAGTCGGGTGCAGCCTGATTCATGGTGACAGCTTCTCGGAGGTTACATCCTCTAAGAAGCAATAACTGTCATTTGGGGGCCTTCAGGGTGAAAAGGCATAACAGAACCAAAGGAACTAGAAGATACAATCTGCACAGAAAAGAAATGCTTGAGGTCTCCAGGGCAATGAAGTGAGTACTTTAAAGTATATTTGACTTTAAAGCTGATCTATTTTCTCCCCTTGTTTCTTGGGCAAATATCAGCAAATACAAGAGTGTGTCTTCAAATTTGAGCCACACAGAGATAAACTTCACATTCAACACATCAGACTTTCAAACTCTCTGTATCCATAGATAAATGGAAATAACGAGACTCTGAATGAAAACAACCACGAGAGAACAAAGACCATGATCTAATATCAGAATGAAGTTAACAAATGTCATTCAGTGAGATTATTGGTGATGAGTGAAGGTCATGCCCTGTTTACTTTTCACAGTTGACAGATCAAAGTTGTTCCTTCATTTGGGATAAAGACGGAATGCAGTTAGTTTGGCCTTGGAAAATCGTTTCACATAATATGAGGACCGTCGGGGGTCTCTTGTTTCTAAGGTACATGAATGGTCAGAACAAGTGTCAGGGAGCCAAGGCAGAAGGGGAAAAAAAATTAAAGGGTACACTCAGTTTAAATAACCTCTTTGAAATCCAGAATTAAATAATGTGGGAATACAGTTATAACAGATTATGACACAATATGTCCATGAACATCATACGGTACAGGGATACACAGAAAGATAAGACTATGTCAGAGAATGATGGACTTGTGAGGTCAGAAGATATTAAGGGGTCACTGTCCCTGACCACCCATCTGCTTCAAGAATCCTCTTCCCTACCAGGACATCATCCAGCCCATAGTTAGAAAATCTCCATTGACAGGGACCTTTCCAGTCCTGCTGTAGCCACGCACAGCTCTAGCAGAAGGTCCTTTCTCTCCATTACTAGAAGTCTAGCTTCATCCATCTTGTCCTATTAGTATCCCTGAAGACCAAACAGAACATACAAAATCTTCCTTGAACCTCACATTCCTCATCTATCTGAAAATGGTTCTCTCATCCCAACATTATCACCTCCAAGTCTTCTCAACCCCTTCAAATATTCTTCATGGAATACTTGTCCAATACTCTCAATATTCTGATAAGGTGCTATAGTTGCAATCCAATTCGCCTATGTCCCTCTAAAAATATAGACCTGAATATAGAAGTCCAGAGACAAATTTGACTATCATCTGTCTTGTTCTACATGCTATTCTTCCTTTAATTCAACCAAGATCTCATCGGCACTATTGGTAGCTGCAGTAGTCCTCCTTTATCCATGGATTCCAAGATCCCCCAGTAGATGCCTAAAACTTCAGTTAGTAACAAACCCTATATACACTATTTTCTCTATTCACATATACCTGTGATAAAGTTTAACTTATAAGAAAGGTACAGTAAGAGATTAACAACAATAAAATATAACAATTTTAACAGTACAGTAATAAAAGTTACATGGATGTGGTCTCTTTCTCAAAATATCTCACTGTACTGTATCTACCCTTCTTCTTGTAATGATGTGAGAGGATAAAATGCCTATGTGATGAGATGAAGTGAAAAATGTAGGCACTGTGTTGCAGTGTGAAGCTACTATGGACCTTCTGACAATTTTTCAGGAGGAGGACCAGCTGCTTCTGGACCACAGGTGACCATGGGGAACTGAAATTGTAGAAAATAAAACTGTGGGTGAGGGGGGACTACTGTACAAATGATAATTTGAGCAACATTTTTCGAGTCTATAATAACTGATATTTAATTTGTACTTTATGCTTTAGAAATTCCTTTCGTCGTTATAGCTCATTTAAATCTGACAGCAATCTGTAAAGAGATATTATTTTCACCATTTTCAGATGAAGAAACTATGATTTACAGAGGTTAGGTCAATTTTTCCTGGGCCATATAAATAAGCTGCAAAGTTAGGACCCAAACCCAGGTCCTCTGACTATAAGTCACGTGCCTTTGTGACTGTATTACTCTACTTTAGACTCTTTGATGACGCTTCAGTGATATAATGATAGATTACTGTCAGAGGCAATACCTCCAAAATTAATTTCCTGTCCTGCCAATGTGAGAACCACATCTTAGGATAGAATGAGGGCAATATGACATGCCAAGTCATGCTACCTCTTTTTCAAAATGGTGACAAACCATCCTTTTATTCACTCTAGATTCTTGCCCATATTTGACTTCAAACTCAGTGATCTGTTGTTTGTGGTCTGATTCTTTAATTTATTTTATTTTATTTTATTTTATTTTTTTATTTGGGAGAGAGAGAATGAGAGACAGAGAGGGAAGAGGGTCAGAGGGAGATGCAGACCCCCTGCTGAGCAGGGAGCCCGATGTGGGACTCGATCCCAGGACTCCAGGATCATGACCTGAGCCGAAGGCAGTCGCTTAACCAACTGAGCCACCCAGCCTCCCTGATTCTTTAATTTTTTTAAGTCAAAACTACATTTTCAATATTCCAACCTTCTGACACCTTCCCTGTACTCCAAAATTGCCAAAAGATCATCAACTCCTACTCAAGTTCTTTTTAAAACCAGATCTCATTATTTGATGTATATGCTATTAAAGCTTTAAAACAACCATAATTACTTGCTCCATGCCTCCATCAAAGACCACAATTTAAATTTCTTTTTTTTTAAGATTTTATTTATTTATTCATGAGAGATAGAGAGAGAGAGAGAGAGAGAGAGAGGCAGAGGGAGAAGCACGCTCCCAAAGAGCAGGGAGCCCAATGTGGGACTCAATCCCAGGACCCTGGGATCATGACCCAAGCCGAAGGCAGACGCTCAACCATCTGAGCCACCCAGGTGCCCCACAATTTAAATTTCTTAAAAGAAGACATACAAATGGCTAACAGACACATGAAAAAATGTTCATCATCATTAGCCATCAGGGAAATTCAAATCAAAACCACACCAGTTAGAATGGCAAAAATTGAAAAGCAAGAAACAACAAATGTTGGAGAGGTTGTGGAGAAAGGGGAACCCTCTTACACTGTTGGTGGGAATGCAAGTTGGTACAGCCACTTTGGAAAACAGTGTGGAGGTTCCTCAAAAAATTAAAAATAGAGCTACGCTATGACCCAGCAATTGCACTACTGGGTATTTACCCCAAAGACACAGATGTAGTGAAAAGAAGGGCCATATGCACCCCAATGTTCATAGCAGCAATGTCCGCAATAGCCAAAATGTGGAAAGAGCCGAGATGCCCTTCAACAGATGAATGGGTAAAGAAGATGTGGTCCATATATACAATGGAATATTATTCAGCCATCAGAAAGGATGAATAGCCAACTTTTACATCAACATGGATGGGATTGGAAGAGATTATGCTAAGTGAAATAAGTCAAGCAGAGAAAGTCAATTATCATATGGTTTCACTTATTTGTGGAACATAAGGAATACCATGGAGGATATCAAGAGAAGGAAGGGAAAAATGAAGGGGGGGAATTGGGGGGGGGGGAACCAAAGACTATGGGTCCGGAGAAACAAACTGGGGGTTTAACGGGGGGGGGGTGGGGGGATGGGTTAGCCTATGATGGGTATTAAGGAGGGCATGTACTGCATGGAGCACTTGGGTATTATATGAAAACAATGAATCGGGGAACACTACATCAAAAACTAATGAAGTACTGTATGGTGACTAACATAACATAATAAAATTAAATTAAATTAATAAATTTCTTTTAAAAATTTGAGAAGACCAGGCTGAGAACAGTGCTGGGACCTCTGTGACTTTCCTACAATGCAAGAGCAGGGCAGAACTCCCTAGTAGGTATATCAGAATCCACACAGTGGGAAGTTGGGGAATGTATAGGGCTAAAAAAGCATTTTACATTTCATAATTTTATACTGAAAAAAATATTGGCCTCCCATTACAAACTGCAGGAACTTCAGGAGTTTTCAAGTTTACTAATCAGGACCAAGGATTTTGAACATTTAAGACATCTTGCCTGAGTTAATAATATTCTATTAGTCAGGATCCTTGAATATAACTGGGCAGCTAGCTAAAAATCCAGTTTATAACTTTTTTCCTTGTTGATGGGATTTCATTAGAGACTTTGCCACATGTTTTACTCAAGTCCGGGTACTCTTTTGCCTTTCTCTGATCTCCATGCCTTCTTTAAACACTTTCTTCATTTGGTTTCCAGGAAACCATACCCATTTGGGTTTTCCTCTTACATTTCTGGCTACTTCTTTCCCCTCTTCATTTCCTTGACATCTGAATTTTGAAGTGTCCCAGAACTCAGTCCTTGGATGGCTTCTCTTTTCTAGCCACGCCTACTTCTAGATGATTTCATCCAGACTCATGGCTTAGGTAGCACTGGTGTGCTATTGCCTGCAGCCCAACTCTCCCCTGAACACCAGGTCTGAATATATGTCTACTTGACTTCTCCATTTGATTGTCTAATAAGATTTCCAAACTTAATGTGTCAAATACTGAGGGGCTGATAACTGCCCTACCTCCACCATCACCATAAACTCACTCTTTCTGCAGCCTTCCTAACTTAAGACATGAAAACTCATTCTTCAAGAAATGAAAACTCCATTTTTCCATTCCCTCAGGCTAAAAATCTGATTTTTAAAAATCAGAATTCTGCTTACTTATATCCATTCCTTAAATAGCTCTAACAACAATTTGCTCAGCAATATCATTCCCTAGTTTTTGTAGGATTCTGAGACACACTGGCCAAAATTCCTGAACTAATTTAGAACACACAAATCCTACCTTCCTCTACTTGGACTTCAGTTTCCTCTTAATATTTTTTTCTACCCAAAGATCATTCTACTAAACAGAAAAGACAAAACAACCATTAAGTTGTCCTTTCTCATTCATCTGTCCACATATGCCACTTACTACAAGGAGCAGGCCTGCACTGCCTTGTTCTTCTCTCCCCCAACACGTGAACTTCTTTTTCTTGGTTGCTAGAATATTCTGAACGCCACAGTTTATTTAGGTGTTAGTCTTTCTAAAATTACTATAAGCACAGGCCACTACACTTTCATTTTTTGTTATACCCTCTGTTTTCCATCTTATAGTTATCGTTTTTTAAAAATTAAGTCACCATATTGCCTGTTTCTAGTAATTTTCTTCCTCTGAAGATAAACACAACTTCACAGAAAAATTACATTTAGGAGAGTACATACTGAATGTGTCTCCCCCACATTCATCTGTTACAACCTAGTCCCCACTGCATTGGTGTTTGGAGGTGGGGCCTTGGGGAGATGATCAGGTCATGGAGGTGGAGCCCTCAAGAGTGGGATTAGTACCCTTATAAAAGAGACCCCAGAGAGTTCCTTTGCCCTCTTCTGCCATGTGAGAAGACAGCAAGAAGATGGCTGTTTATGAACCAGGAAGTGGACTCTTACCAGTGAATCTATTCGTGCCTGATCTTGACCTTCCCAGCCTCCAGAGCTATGAGGAATAAATGTCTGTTATTTAAGCCACCCAGTCTATAGTGTTTTGCTATAGCAGCCTGAATGGACTAAGAGAGTTATGTGGTTCTCAGCCATGGTCTACACTTTAATTTACATAATCGTTAGATTCCTCAACTATAGCAATTAAAGATTTTATGTCAGAATGAAGAGCTCTTTAGAAATAAAAACAAGTTACAACATAAACAAAAACTCCCAAAGAAGTTTGAAAAAGATATCAGACCTTTTTACTGTCATTAAAACAGAGAATAAATGAAGCTTATTGAAAAATAAATATATGAAAGGATTATTCATGAATGTTTTAAAGTCATTCATAATAACCAATTACCAAATTTGTACATATTTAAGATAGAGCCAGATCTGTGTTGAGATGTTCTAAATTCAAAACATCCAAAATATTATGTTAGTGATATTCTTTAAAGTGTATCTTTGCTTAAATGGAATGTTTTCTGAGACTACCAAATTTTTCAAGATACATTTGATAACACCCACAGATAAAAACTATACATTCTTTCTGTTGGATTTGGACCAGGCTGTATACAAGTGCATGGCAGATCATCAGATGACTCTCCTGTACATATATAAATGCATGGCAGATGGTCATGTGAGTCACTTCCACCAAAGACCTCTCCCTGAGGTCAGGCAGTGCTAGTCATTCTAGCATGGTCTCTCATGTCAGCAGTCTTCAGGCTGTCTTGCTCACCTCTTTCTTAAAGTAACTTCAAAAAATTATGCATCCTTTCACATCTTTTAAATTGAAATCTAAAATTTTCATCATACATATCAAAATATATTTATAATAGGAGAAAATCTTAAAAATGTTATAAACTAAAATATAGTGAAGATTGAATGTTTGATCTCAGAGTAAATAATTCATTATACTATGTGATATAATAGGCTTTTACCAACTTATGCAATAACATACTAAATCCAAAAGAAATCATGCATAACCTTTATCTGTGGGTGTTAACAAATGTATCTTGAAAAATTTAACACTCCCAGAAAACATTCCATTTAAAAGATTGAGTACACATTTAGAAGGTTCAGAATTACTAATCTATAGCATTTTTAGTGCTCTGAATTCGGAACATCCCAATACAGATCCAGCTCTACCCTAAACAGAAATATGAACAAAACAGGGAAAGACAGCCCCACCAAACTGAGAGACCTTGATTAATCTTTAAAGGAGTCTTCTCCAAAATAAAATTTTCTAAATATTACTTTGGCCACAAGGAATTTAATATCCTGGCATAATCCACCACAGTAAGAGTCTACTGAGGGATAAATGTGAGGGCAAGTTAGTTCTCAGGGAGCATTAGAAAAAAAAAAAAATGGAGGCATTGTAAGGGTTGAAAACTGACTTCCTTAAAACCATCTGCACACATATACCCTTTGGAAAGTCAACATATACCCCCAGGTATACACACAAGTTCGAAGGCTGCAGTCTTAGTTCTTAAACTGAGGAGTGCCTGGGCCCAAAGCCCCTTGTCATCCCACCCCATTACTGTTACTTTAGAGACGGTCTTCCCAGTCTGACAAGAGTGCAGGCCTTATGTACAGAGCCTCTCTTATATAGAAATGTTGCTGAGTTCTTCTTCAGAAGGAAGCCAGTGAAGACAAGACCAATTTTAAGGGCCAACAGAGTTGTACCATCCCAAATCATTTACTTAGGAGAGAGATTTGGTGAACTTATGACCTAAATAGTTTGGATTTCAAATAGTCTGGCCCATCAGTTCCCACGAAAAATCTTGTACTTTTCATAAGGTAAGGATAACCCAACTTTCAACTGACTAGTCACCTGTTCTCATAGGACAGCCTAGAGTTTTTATACACTGAGATAAGGAAGAAAAGTAACTTCTAGAATTTTCTCTTGGGGGTCTCGTATCATACGACAATAGATTCCTTTGTAGAATTTTGTTTATCTTGGATGTGTGGATGTAGGTGTGTATGTATTATGCTATGTGTTATCTCTGTGTGGGAGAAAAAGAGAGAAAGGATGAGAATGAATAAGACCAAAGGAGACTTCTATGGTGACTTTGGAAGTGACAGTGTGCTAAGAAAAAGTTACCACCTAGCTTTACAATAAGAGAAAGAATGATAAGAGATGTTACTCTAAACAGAAATGACACCAGCAGGTGTGAAGTGAGGTTTCCATTAGGTCACATTTGCAGCTTCTTTTAAAGTTATTGTAAAATGTAAACTTCTATAGACATTGCAAGGATTATCCTTTCAAACCAAAAGCAGTCCTTAGGGAATCAGGAGTCAAACCATTAGATTAAGGCTATAAAATCAGTGCAAAGAATCAAAACAAAGATGCCACATTTTCATAAAGATGGGGGCAGACACATTATGAGTATTGAGGTGGGCTCCCCGGCACTAAGTTCCAAACCTACTCCCCAGCAAACAGTCATATAGAACTGGAGGAATGAAATAAAAAAGATGATCACAGTCCTTTCCTAAATCTTCTACAGAAGCTTCTATTGCCTAGCAAGGCCAGTGAAGAGCCAAACTTCCCAGAAGCATCACCACTTACATATCAAACATGTGAAACTCGACACATTTTCTTAAAATACGAATCCTAAAAGGGACTGAAATAAAGCAGGGAAAAATAAGCTTAAGAGCTGTGTTATTGTTTAGGTTACTTAGTTTCTCTGAATTGCAGGTTCCTCATCCATAAAACAATATTGCTTATTTCATAGGGTTGGTGTGATGATTAGTTTAAATCACCCCACATGCAGCACTTAGTGCAGAGTGAATAGCGTGGGTTAAGTATTCAATAAATGGAAGCTACTGCCATTATTATTCAGGAGACCTCATTTCAAATCCTATCTTTCCTACTGAGCAGCTGTGTAACTTTGAGCAAGTTATTTAACCTCACTTGAGCCTCCATAACATACCCTTTGATACTTTAAAGGATTGGGGTGCCCGGGTGGCTCAGTTGGTTGAGCGTCCAACTCTTAGTTTTGGCTCAGGTCATCATCTCAGTCATCTCAGGGTTGTGAGATCAAGCCCCATAGACAGCCCCATGTCAGGCTCCATGCTAGGTGGGGAATCGGCTTGAGATTCTCTCTCTCCATCTCCCCATGCACACGTGGGCGGGTGCTCTCTCTCTAAAAATAAATCAGTAAATCTTTAAAAAAAAATATTCCAAAGGATTGCTATGAAGGTTAATGACACATAAGAAAGTCCTTAGCACACAGTCAGGCCAGGCAGATGGCAGGCATTCATGCCCTAAGATGATTTTTAGTTCTTTTGTTTCAATGACTATTTTTTGTTTATAAACAGACAACACTCAACAACAACATGACAAGTGGTAAGCAAAGATACTTTCATTGAACATAAAAAGCATGAGCTTTAAAAGACAAACTGAACTCCATCTGAATTTAAAACTTACATTCTTTGTAAGATACCCATTCAGAAAGGGAAAAGGCAAGCCACAGGCTGAAAGAAAACATTTGCAATACATGACAAAGGACTTGTATCCAAAATACATTTTAAAAAATAAAATTCTTTCAACTAAATAATTTGAAAATCAACCCAATAAAAAAATGGGCAAAAATAAACTGTGGAAAGAGCCAAGATATCCATTGACAGATGAATGGATAAAGAAGATGTGGTATATATACACAATGGAATATTATGCAGCCATCAAAAGGAATGAGATCTTGCCATTTGCAACAACGTGGATGGAACTGGAGGGTGTTATGCTGAGTGAAATAAGTCAATCAGAGAAAGACATGTATCATATGACCTCACTGATATGAGGAATTCTTAATCTCAGGAAACAAACAGAGAGTTGCTAGAGTGGTGGGGGGTGGGAGGGATGGGGTGGCTGGGTGATAGACATTGGGTAGGGTATGTGCTATGGTGAGTGCTGTGAATTGTGCAAGACTGTTGAATCACAGACCTGTATCTCTGAAACAAATAATGCAATATATGTTAAGAAAAAAAAAAGAAGATAGCAGGAGGGGAAGAATGAAGGGGAGTAAACTGGAGGGGGAGACAAACCATGAGAGATGACGGACTCTGAAAAACAAACCGAGGGTTCTAGAGGGGAGGGGGTGGGAGGATGGGTTGGCCTGGTGATGGGTATTAAAGAGGGCATGTTCTGCGTGGAGCACTGGGTGTTATGCACGAACAATGAATCATGGAACACTACATCAAAAACTAATGATGTAATGTATGGTGATTAACATAACAATAAAAAATTTAAAGAAAAAAAGGTGGGAGGAATACATGTGAAAAAATGATATTCAAAATGTTTAAATTAAATTTTAAAATATAAAAGATGCAAAATACAAAAACATTTCACCAGAAAAAAAAATGGGCAAAAATAAATTTGAACACTTTTTACAAAACAAAACATGAGGATGGAACATAAGTACATAAATAGATGTTCAGCATTAGGGAAATGCAAACTAAAACCACAGTAAGATACCATTACGCCACTAGAACAGCTAAAACTTTGGAAGAGTGACATTACCAAGAATGTGGAGCAACTGAAACTCTCATACACTGCTGCTGGGAATGCAAAACAATAGAACCACTAGAAGACAGTTGGGAGCTTCTTCTAAAGTACAGCACACCTTTATCAGATCAAGCAATTCTACCCTTAAGTACTTACCCAAAGAATTTTTTTAAATTAGTACACAAATGTTTATAGAAACTTTATTCATAACAGCCAAAGCCTTTGCATTGTTTCTACATGCAAATGTCCATCAAAGGCTAAAGCTGATAAAGAAGTCTTGGTCCATCAATACAATGAAATACTATTCAGCAACAAAAAGGAACTATTGACACATATATCAATGAATATATGTGTCATGTGATGAGTCTCTAAAACATTAAAGTGACCCAAAAAAGCTGGACATAAAAACAGTAAATACTATAAGATTTCATTAACAAGAAATTCTAGAAAAAACTAATCTAGGCTATGGTGATAGAAAGCAGGACAGTTGCCTGGGACCTGGAGTGGGAGGGCACGAAGAAAATCTTGGGGGTGAAGGCAGTGTTCTGTATCTTATTAGTGAGCACATTTGTCAAAACTCATCGAACTGTACTGTAAACTGGATGGATTCTAGTTGTATGTACACTACATGTCAACAAAGCTGATTTTAAAAAGTTCACATGCTTTATCCAAGATGCCAAAATCCAAAAGTTCAGAAAGTCAAAAAGTTTTTGTAAGTGCAGCATCTATCTGACTTGGCCTGTTTCCAAGCTATTCATAGTCTATATTTATCCTACATAGTCTATATTTGTCCTATTGAGTGATACTCTTCATGCATTAAACTGCAAATGATCAGAGTGCTTTCTCAGATCTTGCTAAGGGTATACATTTTATACAATATATATACTGAATTGCCTTTCTAAAATCTGAATATTCTGAATTCAGAAACAGACCTTTCCTGAGGGTTTTGGATGAAGAATTACAGATTGCTTTCCTTGTCCGAGGAAGAAAGGGAAAGGATGGAAGGATGGACAAAAGGAAGGAAAAGGAAGGACTGTTTTCCAGGTGCCAGCCCAAACCCTTTAAAACCAATCTTCTTGCCAAAGTGTTTTTGTCTTTGCCCTTCCGCAGAAGTGGTACCTGCTCTGGTCTCTGGTGACAGCCATCAAATGAGTCCCCCAGTCCTCTCCTCACACCTGAGCCACAAAAATTTATCTAATTGATCAGATTTCTTTAAAAGACTCTGAGCATTCCCTTTTTGGAATTTGTTTCCAGGAGCAAGCACTACTGGGCCCCTTTATCATTCCTGTCTCAGAATTAAGAACCTGGGGGAGAACAAAGGGGGCTGGGAAAGATGAAAGAAAAACTATTTTGAGAATTTGCCAAATGGTGAATTTTTTTCACACCCTTCTCCCCGAGCCTTTCCACAGAGGGTTGGTTTGAATATAAACACTTCAAAGCTCTTTTGATATCTGTTTTCTCCTCCTCCATATATCCCCACCAGAGAGAAATGGAGAAAAGATCCATATTTTGTTGTGGGGCCTTGGAATTAATTTAAAGCAAATATTTCCCCTAAAATGTTTCAATCCACAAAATGAGGTTGTTTTTCAAGCTTTTATTTTACTTATTCTGTTTCCAAAATGTTCTAGCGGCAGCCTCATGTGTAAACTATTGTGAACGTATTAAATTAGAAACACACTTTTTATTATTATCTTTACCTCTCCAACTTTTAGTCTTCCCTAAAATATCTTGTGACCTCTGTGGTACCACAACCCTGCCACATAAATTTTATGTCCCTTCCTCCTTAGTTAGCCGTGGTTACAGAGCAGCAATTATGTGGTACAGAACAGGGAAATCTCAGTGCTTCCTCTGAGAAAGGGTTAAATAGACAAATATTTGGATCAGATTCCCCTAACACCTTTGGATTAATTGGATTTGAGGCTAAAAATAAATTACCCAATAGGTTAAAATGAGGTAATGTTGAAAGAACTGCATGAAAAGAACTACAAAAAATGCAAGAGCTTCACCATGAATAGCTAAGAGCACCTTGCAAGAGGGAGAAGAAAACAGGTTATGCTTCTCACCTTGATAAGCACACTTCAGGACATTTGCCATGTTGTTCCTGAGACAGGGACTGAAGACGAGACAGTAGTACTATTATCCCTTATAGTATGGGGTAAGCAGACTTCCAAAATAGAAAAGGAAAGTATTCTACTCTGAGAGATGAACTAAGCAAATAAAGGTACGTGCTGGGGCAGGGAGGGATTGGATGGTTTGGAGAAATCAATTTGAGGGAAAAATGCATGCTCTCTCTCCCTCTTGCAGACGCACTATGATTATTAGCATGTCAAAGACTCTGAAAAGTCCTGTAATAAAGAAACCTATTTATATCTATTTTAAGCACAATTTCCCAAATTTACTTGACCATGAAACTCTTTGTACATCCACTAATCACTTGCAGAACTAGGGTTCCTTAGAACACGTCCAAGGAAACTGTTCTAGGACTATTTTCTTCATGTTTTGGTGTTACTGTTCAAGAGATGAGAATAAATCTTTGAGGTTTCGTCCACAAGTTTAAAGTCACAGGAGAAGGTACATGATTTGCTCTTCTAGTTCTTGTGCTTTTTTAGAAGGGCAAGTCTCCCCCTAGGATTCTTGAAGCATGTTTGTTGGTAACTGATCTTGGCTACATCTCAGTGCAAGCATCAATACTGGCCTATGATAAATCTCTTAACTTGGGCCACCACACCTGGAGTTGCTACGGAGTACAGAAGAGGGGTTATGTGTGTGGGCTCTAGTGCTAAACTACCTGGCTGTGAATGCTCTGCTGTGTTTTACTCATCATCTGTGTGCCTCAGTTTCCTCATCTGTATAACGGGGTGACAACACAAGTATCTACCTTATCAGGCTACTGTGAAAATAAAATGAGTTAACATAGAATTTTAGAATAGATATTGGCACATAATTTGTAGAAAGAAGGAAAGAACAAAAGAAGAAAAATGGGAGACAGGAAGAGAGACAGAGGAAGAGGGAAAATGGAAAAGAATCACAGACCATGTTTGGAGTTCTAGACATCAGGGGAGCAAGCACATAAGGACCAAAGTCGTGGGAGAAATGGAGCAGCTCTTTATTAACAGCAGGGTGACCCCAGGATACTCAGGCCAAGTTCTCTGTTAAGTTGGGCTGGAGTCTAGGCTTAAACACCTATGACGGGCCTCCTCCTCCCTTTCTCACAGACCTAAAATAACATTGCCTATAAAGCAGATATGCCTGTCCTACCAGCTGCAGCACAGACACAGAGGGATGGGGGGATTTAGCCAGATCTATGCAGAGAGCTAAGCCCAATCAGGCATACTTGCCTCTGGAGAACAGAAGAAAAATACCTCATAAATATGAAAGAGATGCCACACAGATACAAGACAAGGGAGACTAAGTATGTACCCCGTCCCCAGGACTCCAGGTTAGGATTTGCACAGTGGAATACTGACTGTAAAGAAAACTTGGTACCTCACACACTAAGTCTGTGAGCATTTAATGTCTAATCTACATAGTCTATAAGAATAATACAAAGAATAATACAAAGATATTTACCAATATTTACAAAAGTGTATTTCTATAAAGTTACCTTTTAATTTTAAAATTAAAATCCCCGACATCTGCATAGCTACGTCAATATTCCTTACTGTCCTGGAAGTGCAGAAGAATCGCAGGTGGAAGGGGAGGGGAAGAGAAGCTGGGGAATTCTCATATGGGGAGTGCCTCGGAGTCCCTGGATAGAGCTGCTGCTGGGTCTGCCTCTGCCAGCATAACAGCCAGCTTACTCCCTTAGCCCTGGGAGAGATGCGTCTCTCTTCTTCCCTAGGCCATCTTTTTCCACTATCCTGGTCATTGCCCTCTTACTTCTTTTGAGGCACTGTCTTCAGCTTTGGTCCCTGCAGCTCACCAGAGGGACTTGGTGGAGGAGGAGGGAAGAAATGGGGATTAAGGAACAGAAGAATAAACACTGAATGCTGGCAGAAGAGTAAGTTCCCATGTTGCTGGTAAATTCACCACCATCCCTCTTACTTCCCATCCATAGCTGGTTTCGTGCCCACTTATCTGTGCATTAAAAAAATCACAACTCACATGGGTGCCTGGGTGGCTCAGTCATTAAGCGTCTGCCTTCGGCTCAGGTCATGATCCCAGGGTCCTGGGATCGAGCCCCGCATCGGGCTCCCCGCTCTGAGGGAAGCCTGCTTCTCCCTCTCCCACTCCCCCTGCTTGTGTTCCCTCTCTCGCTGTGTCTCTCTCTCTGTCAAATAAATAAATAATAAAATCTTCAAAAAATTTTAAAAAAAAATCACAACTCACAAAGAAAAAATTGCTATATCTTCCCAAAGCCAGTAGGTGGATTCTCAGGAATATTCCCTCTGGTGACTAAGAATCCTCTCCATTATTGTGACAGGGCAGGGTTTCTAAATGCACTGACTTTGAGCCTTCTTTTCTTATTCAAATTAACAACTGCCTGAAAGGATCCCAGAAAATGGAAAATCTGTGCCTTCATTGCCAAGAGTCACCATTGGGCCACTCTATACATTTTCTATGCTGAGTATACATGTTCTAGTTTCAGATGTGCCAATAAGAATCAATGATCCATAATTGAGTCCATGGCCCTCAGACCTCTACCACGTACAAGGGATCTGCCAGTCAGTACTGAGTGACTCAGCCCTGTCTTGATGCACTAACTATGGCCTTGGGTCACTTGTGACTCAGTAAAGCTAGCTTTGGCACGTTGTGTCCGGACGTTTAAAAGCTGGATACAATTCTCAAACCAAGAAATGGCTGTGGGTGTCCGAGTAGGTCATCCATGTACAATCTGGGTATGGGCTCCCAGTCAAGCTGGCTCTTATTCTTTGGGGTAAAGCCCTTTCATTTCCCACATCCTCGGTGAAGGAGATTTTCGCCCAAAGAGGCCTGGGACTCTCAGGTTAACTGCCATTAGATTCCTTCATCACAACTCAAAGGGATTTAGTTGTGTTGAGCATCCCTCACTGGGTAAAATGCAGCTCCGGAGTGCCAGAGCAGCTGAGTCTCTGGGGCAGGAGGTGTGGCTCTACTCGGGCCTGGGAGGAGTCCTGCCTAGGCTGTGGCACTCCTCCTGAAGGACAGGTATAAAGAGTAGTGGGGAAGGCTCTACCTTCTGGCACTGCAGCCACAACAGGGGCTGGAGCAAAGCCCTCCCTCACCAGACACTGAAGAAAGACAATCATCCCGTCACGTTGGACACCAGGTCTCTCACTCTGCTAGGCCTAGCTCAAATCTTCTGCAACTCTCAGTTTAAAATCATAGGTCTAAGCAGGCCCCATGGGTACTAAACAGGACTGGTTCTGGTATGCACTATCTACCAAATCTGACGCAATCACCTCCACTCAGTGATACCCATGTGCCTTACCCCAACCTTTCTACATGATTCAAGGTCATTTACCTTTCTGTCAGAATGGACACTTAAAGATTCTACAGTGATACCTCCTCCTATACTGTGAAGCAGCTGGAGTTGCTCTCACTAAAAAAACTAAAAACCAAAACTAATATCTGAGAGGCTTCCCCTCCCCATTCCAGTGTAATATCCTATTATAAAAGGCTTTGAGCCATTCCTCTTTCTAATTACATGGACAAGCAATTTTGATAGGGTAGACCATCTGACAAACATAATTGCCTCCTATTGGCAGGTACAATGTCTTATCAATATATCTTCAGCCCATAGCACAGTGACTAGCACATACTAGCACATATGTTATATACATATTTTGCAAATAAATGAATGTTATTTCTTCTGACATTTTTTATTCAGTTCCTCTTAGAATGAGCATAAACTTCTTTGCATAAACGTCTTTGTATATTTCTCTTGTCAAGGTTCATGAAGAGTCTCTGTCCATCTAAGTTTGGATTTGTCTTCTAAATTCTATTTAATTAAGTTAGCATGCTAGTTACTAACGTTACCCTCTTCCTTCACCACCACTTCCAATTACTCAATCTGTTCTATAGTCTCAAATAAGACCTCTAAGTCTCAAATCTGTCCACTTCTTTGTATCTGCTGTGTCACAACCATAGTCCAAACCACCTTCCATTTCTTTCCTGGGCTCCTGCAAAAACCTCCTAACTAGATTCCCTGCTTCTAGTATTGCAATCTTGTTCAAGTAAAAATCTGGCCATGTCACTTCTATGCTTATTAAAATACTACAAAAAGAGAAAGATCTGGAGGTTCTGGGAACATGGTAACCTGAGTAAAGTCCCCACCCATCTCAGCACTCCCAGAATGAAGTGCTTGCTTCTCCAGCAGCAGGCAGGTGTGAAAGAAAGCTTGGATCCCACAAAGTCCCTTCAGACAGAGCTGGTATAGGATTCCCTTCCTGTGGGGCTGGACAGTCCCCAGCAGAACAGGGTTGGTAGCTAGAAGCAATAGGTACATAGGAAGAACTTTTCGGCCAGGGATCTGTGGAGTCCAACTACATCCTGCATTTCCTCAAAGGTGACTTCATGTGCCTGTGCTAGGTCTTTCAGACCCTTCCAAAGTCAAGACAAGGAAGAAAGCTGATTAAACCTTCCCTTCTACTAAGCTGAATGAGGAAAGGAAGACCACAGGAGTTCCTTTTGCTCGGGTCTCTCATCAGAATGCTGACATCTGCCTTTATACTACAGCCTAGAGAACCGTAGATTTATTTGCTTTTCACCTCCTATAGGATTCTCACCATGAAGGACACTTCAACAACCAGGCCTAAGTTCTAAAGAGTGAACAGGGAAAACTTAACCATCTAAGAGGTCCTAGCAACCAGAGAGAACGTTCAGGTAGAAAAATTAAAATGAGTTCTCAGTGAAATAAAACTGCTAGAGAAAATGGAAACCTGAATAGAAAATAAAATTACTAAGGAGTTCTAAAGCAGTTTAAAGAGACTTTACTAACACAAAAATAAGATCCCTCACTGGAAAATTTTATTAGTTGAATTAAAGGAGAAGATGATCATTAAGACTTTAATCAGTGCTCTGAAAGAGTAAATACAACCAACACTTCAAAGTCCTGAGCAAAAAGGTAAAAGTAATTAAAGTATTCAAGAAAAAAAAGAGAAACTGGAAACATTAGCAGAAGAGTTAATATGAAAATAATAAGTGTTACTAAAAGATGAAAAAGAACTGATGGAGGAAAAGCAATCTTTCAATAAGGAATAGGAAAAAAATTTCCCTAAACTGTAGAAATATCTAATCTAATGTAGATTAGAAGGGTGTATATGGAGTTTTAAGCTGGACTGACAAGAAGAAGCATGGATAGGCAGATTGAAATTCTTGAACTTTAAGGAGAAAGTAAAAATCTCACAAGCATAAAGACCTTTCAAAACAAAACAAAATAAAACCTACCTGCTATCATGGGGGGAAAAAAAAATCTAACTTCTCACCCAGAACCTAGGAAGCTAGGAGTTAAAGAATCTACAGACAATTGAATGGAAGGACTGTGAATGAAGAATTTTATACCCAGCCAAGATACTATTCCCCTGTCAGATGGATGAAAAATACTAGAATACAGGAAAAGACTCCAAAAAAAGTGTATTACTCAAGTTCCCCATATAAGAAAAACACCTGAGAAAAAAATTAACATTCCAATAAATTAGAGACTTTAAGATGGGAGAAGATAAAAACAAAAATTATTGAGCAATAATCCCTGATATGTATGCATGTGTGTAAACTTAAATCTTAATGAAAATGTCTCTTTGTATAGTCGTGTAAATTTGTGATAAACAAGGATCACTGAAATAGAAGAGATATATTTAATAAGAAGCACTATCTCAACAAAATGTAGAAGTTGAGGTTGGTGCGTAGAGAGGAAAAAGGCAAAAGTGTTCTCAGGAGGGTAGAAGGACAGAACTTAAGCAGAAATTAAAAGTATTCTACAGAAGAAATTTGAATGAACAGGCTGTGGCAGTCATAGAGGTCTTACATCTCCCATCAAGAGAAAACCTCCATGAGGAATGTAATTTGCTGACAGGCTCCAGAGGCTGGGAAAGAAGTGATTTAAAAATCAATGGCTTTATTCTAGAATAAGCTCTTAGGAATGAAATAGTAGAAACATTTCATTTTAAGAAGAACAAAAACTATGAAATACTTAGGAATAAATTTAACAAAAAGCATATAAGAACTATATTAAGGAAACTAGAAATATTATTAAAGACAAGATAACCACTCTCTTGGATGGTAAAACCTATTATCATTAAATGTCAATCCTTGCAAAATAAATATGCAGATTATACGGAACAGAGCACTCTCATACACAGCTGGTGGAAAGAGGAGGTTAACCAGCATTTGTGGAAAGCAATCTTAAAACATATGTTAAAATAAACAGTATCCTTTAACTCAATAACTCTAGTCCCAGCAAATAAAGGCACTAATACTTAAGGACAGATGTATGAAGATACATACTGCAGCATCGTTTATAGTTCTCTATAAACAAAATAAGTGTTCATAAACAGGAAACTAGCTAAATGGTGATACATCTACACAATAAAATAGTATATGGCAACCTAAAAAAAATGAAAAAGAGCTATGCCAAGTGACATGGAGGGAGTTCTACATAGTACCAAGAAAAGCAAAATGCAGGAAAATGTGAATATATTGCCATCTTGAAAAAGAAAAAAAACAAACACAGCACTCAAAAAATGTGCAGGTGTATATATGTATAAAATATATGCTTGTGTTTCCTTTATTCTGAGATACCTATTGTTTTCACATTGTAACATCTCTTAAATGAGTTTGTATCTTCTAGTCACCAAATGCCATATGGCAGCCATTACAGCATTGTCCTTGTCCATACATGCACATCAAAGCATGTCCATCCACATGCAATGGGTTGGGAGTTCAAGGAACAGCCCCCAAAACAATGGAGCACTATTACAGGCCATACTGCATCGCTAATGTTCTTGGCACAGATAACAGCAGTGTGTGGAAAAGCACAGACCCCAATGTCTATGAATTGAGAAGGACTTCCAAAGAGCCAAATTCGAATATGAAGTTCTAGGAATATCTTACCCAATTTATTCCACTTACACTTTTCTTTTTCATGTGTGCAAAAGAGTGATGTCTAAATAGAGCTAAAAGAACTAATTCAATAAGTTTAAAATAAAAATTACAAGGGTTAATAAAGCACTGTGTCATGGTTTAATAGACAGCATTTGTTTCTTTCTATGTATAACAAGATAATTGTGTGTCTTACATTAATGGCATCTTAAAGTAAGTGAAATATGGTGGTATAAATACGTGTATATTAATATCTGTACAAGATTGTATGAGTAAGGAGAAAATTATGGATGAACATGATCTAGGATCCTAATATGAATGTATTAGTCTGGTAGGACTGCCACAACAACGTATCACAGACTGGAGTGGGGGGGTAGTTTAAACAACAGAAACTTATTTTCCCACAGTTCTGGAGGCTAGAAGTCCAGATCAAGGTGTCAGCAGGGTTGGTTTCTCTTACAGCCTCTCTCCTTGGCTTGTAGAAGGCCTCCTTCTCACTGTGTCTTCACACGGCTTTTTTTCTGTGTGCATATCCCTGGTATGTTACCCCCTTCCAATAAGGACATAAGTCATACTGGATTAGGGCCCCACCATTATGACAATTTAACCTTAATTATCTCTTTATAGGCTCTATCTTCAAATACAGTCACATTCCAAGGTACTGGGGATTGAGGCTTCAACATATGAATTTGAGAGGGACACAGTTCAGTCCATAACAACAAGCTCCTTGGGAAGACTTGAGAAGAGAGACCAAGCAAAAAAAGAAAAGTAAAAGGACTACACAGAAAGGAAAGAAAGAAAAGAAAAGAAAGAAAGAAAAAGAAAGAAAGAAAAGAAAAGAAAAAGAAAGAAAAGAAGGGAAAGGGAAAGGGAAAGGAAGAAAGGAAGAAAGGAAGAAAGGAAGAAAGGAAGGAAGGAAGGAAGGAAGGAAGGAAGGAAGGAAGGAAGGAAGGAAGGAAGGAAGAAAAGAAAAGAAAAGAAAGAAAGAAAA
>NW_027397067.1:42357984-42415708 GCF_003265705.2 Callorhinus ursinus | reverse complement strand
AAGGAGAGGAAGAAAGAAAGAGCACGCATATGCACTTTTATGTATGTGTGTACACATATGTGTAGATAAATATATGAAGATATAAAATGATTCTTTAAAACATTTCAATGGTTTCTCATTGTCCCTAAGGATCAAGTCCAAACTACCACACAGCTTATAGTCCTTCTAGAGGTAAGTCTGTTTCCCTCCCCAGTCTCCTCTATCTCATACTTGGCACTCCTCTGCTCCAGAAACCACAGACTTCTTTCACTTCCTCAGGTACTTCTGCCTTGGCTCACTGTCCCTTCTCAGAACACTCTTCTCCAAACCATCCATTTTTGCTCCCTTCAGTCTCCAAGACTCAGCTTAGGTTTTACTTCCCAAGAAAGACCCCTGCTCCACCCGTGTCAGGTTTCTCATGGTAGTCAAACTCCAAAAGAATCGTGCAGATTCTTGCTTAAAATGCAGAAACCTTGTTTTCACTTCACAGATGCTGAATCAAACTACCATTGAGGGGTGAGGGTGGGGTGAGAATTCTTCTGCATCCTGAAGTGTTGGAATCTATGCTATAAACAAGTTAAAACCCCTCATTGTACTCTCCCATTACACTTTGAACTTCCTCCTTCAAGATCCATAACAAATGTGACTGTTTATTTAACGCAGGAGTTGGCAAATGTTTTCTGTATGGTCCCAGGTAAAATATATTTTAAGCTTCGCATGCCAAGAAGCAAAATCAAGGATTTTATGTAGATAACCTATGTAACAAAATAGAAAACAAATGTTCACAAACTTTTTAACATTTTTAACAAAACTCAAAACACAACAAAATATAATTTATAATATACAAATGAGAAGAGTGGAAACTTCTCGGGGTAATATTTAACTTAATTAGGGTCAAAGTTAGTGTATTCTAACATTATAGTAAAAATGTAGCTTCATTCCGTAAAGCTTTCGTGTGCTTCTCTGTAGCACAGCATTTGAGTGGTCATAAGTTAACATCGCTTTGAAAAAAAGCAATACAAGGTACCTCTATGGATCATCATACACGTGTACACACACACACACTCCACCAATACATTTTAAATGCCAGTAAATCTCCTCAAATCAGCCTCTAGAATTTCACTGCTCCTTTACTTGTATGTTTTCTCTGCTCTGGCAGTCAATTCACTTCCCTATCTTTCCTTGGGTAAAACAAAGGTAAATGCCTATAGTCGATATATTTTAAAGTCAACTTCCCAGGTTAAAATGGATACTTTTTAGAGTTAGAACTTGAAGCCAAATACAAAAGATGACTGACTATATGTCCAAAGAAAAACGTAGAAAGTCATTTTAGGTCCTGACACTTCAAGGTAAAAAAAAATTGTGTCTTGGTCCTCCCCAATTTTACATGATTTTTCTTTGTCTTCCCTATTTTCTGCACATAGAGAGGTATGACAAAATCAAAAGTCCATTAGAAGAAAGCACGAGTTCATACAGTCAGGTAAATTCTCCAAATCCTGTGGTTCACCAAAAACAAAAACATCAATAACATAAAAGTGTAAGAATTTGCACAGCAAAGAAAAAGATACACCACCCTAACTTGCAACTAAAAAGACAAATGACAATCTAAAGGACTTTTAGGAAATATATTTTTTAAAAATAGGGACAAACTAGGAAAAATATTTGCAATTTATATGTAAAGAGCCTCTAAAATTGGAGAAGAAAAAAACCAAAGCTCTATAGGAAATTTCACTCAAGATATAAATGGATAGTTCATAGAAAAATAAATGCAAATTACCCTGACTTATATTAAAAAAATGCTCAACCTCTTTCATAATAAGAGAAATGCAAATTAAAACTATAGTTAGAAACAATTTCTCACCTGTCTTGCTGGCAAAACTACCAAAACTCTGACATCATACTTTGCTGGCAGGACTTCAGGGGAACAGACACTCTCATAATTTGATTATGGGAACGCAAAATGGTATAACCCCTATGAAGGGGAATTTGGCAGTATCTAGTAAAATGTCATATGTGTTTGCCCTTTGACCCAGCCATCCCACTTATAGGAATATCTCCCATGGAAAAACTGGTGAAGATATTAAAAAAACACACCCCACAAGGCTATTCATTTCAGCACTATTTGAAATAGCTAAAGCTACAAACAACCCAAAGGTTTATCATTGGCAGCAGTGGAATTAACTACAGTGTATCCACCTAAAGGGGTACTAGGAAGCTATAAAAAGAATATACTCCATATACTACATATACTAATGTATAGTATTCTCTCTCTTTTTATGGAGTGTCTATACACTCCATAAACTACAGACTCTCATCTCGATTCATAACCCGCTTAATATCTCAATTTTTCATGGTATCATTAGGTATCATTAGGCCAAAAGAATGCCTACTTATTAATGGAACTAATATGTTAAACTTATTAATGGAACTAATTAAACAATTTCATTTATTAATGTATGAATTTGTTTGGTCCTGGAGTAGGGTGGAGGAAACAGGAAAAAAATAGACTTTTTAATATATTTAATATAATAGACTTTTTAAATATTCCTTGTTTATAGACATGTCTTTTGAACTATAAACATATATCATGTAAATTAAAAACAAAATTAAATCTTTTTAAAGCAAGGCTTGAAAATCAAAGGCAAAAAACAAGTAAGTCTAACTACATACATAGTTAGTGGCATTAACCACATAGGAATTATTTAATTAGAAAAATTTGACTATACATACCTAGAAGGATATGCTCTAAGGAGAAAATGATAACAACTTAAACTGATTTAAGTAATCATAATGTTTATGTTACTAATGGTTTTATTCTAATTGTCTACTGTGGGACAAAGCAATTGAGCAAACGATGTTATAATTGAGAACCATAATTTTCAGCATGGAAAGAAGCAGATACAAATGTAAGACTAATGAGGTTAAGTGAAAACTGGCAGTCCTGGATTTGAATTGAATGTATCAGCACAACAGTACATGTCTTGGCAATTCTGGGGAAGTTGGTGGAGTAGGAAGATCCTAAGTTCACCTCATCCCATGAATACAACTAGATAACATCCACATCAATGTAAATAACCTGATGACTGGCAGAATAGACTCTTCATAGATAATGTAGAGAGAAGGCCACATCAAGGAGGATAGAAAGGACTGAGAAACTGTCGGGAGCCAAATGGCCCCTCAGGACTATCAGCAAGAGGGAGGGACATTTCAGGCACAGAGAAGGAAGAGGACCAGACACACACACACACACACACACACACACACACACACACACACACACACTCTCTCTCTCTCTCTCTCTCTCTCTCGCTCTCTCTCGCTCTCTCTCTCTCTCTCTCAGTACCCCAGGCACAGGGGACCCACATGGGCAAAATGAATCCCGTAACATTTGGCTTTGAAAACCAGAGAGGTCTAACAGTCAGTGCAGTTTAACATCTGGAAATTTAAAAATAAGTGGGCTTGGCTCTAGAAGATCTGGGAGAGTGGAGACTCTGCCCTTAAAAAGATAGCACAATAAATACCTCCACTGAGATACAGCACAAAAGTATGAAAAATGCCTAGGTTATATGGGAAGGAGATTTATTACTAATTTCAGAGCATGTGCTAGAGGGATGGGGATCTTTGCGAGACTTCTCCAAGAACAAAAGAGCTCACAGGTGCCATTTCTCTGTCCCTCCACCCAGCCTAGATACACAAACACCAGTGGGAACCAGCACAGCATGAACACCCTCCAGCTACCTTGCTAACAACCCACCCCACTACTGAGTGCTTCTGTGGATCCACCCCATCAATCCCCACCAGCCTTGGTTGGAGTTTCCAAGGCAGCTACAGGTTCCCTCACTCAGCAGACCAACAGGGAACTTGCAGATACCATGCACCCCACACCTGCTTTCTCCTGTGGACCTATGCCCTATAATAAACCCTTGGGCAGAGCCCATCCAAAGTGGTGCCACAAGCCTGGCAGTGTGCAAGATCCCCAAAAGGGGCCAGCACAACTCCAAAGTGACTCCTACTCCTGGGAGAGAAGATCAGAACGCAGAAGAGCACAAATGCAGCTCCAACAGTGGGCTAGAGGCAGACCTCTGACTGCAGGCCCCACCCAAAAAAGAAGCTTTTCAGGGGACAACACAGGGAGAGCATCCTATGGTTCAGTGTTACTACATCTCTGGCAAACACCTGGTCTGACCCAGCTCAGCACAAGGCGATGCCAAACTGGCCCACTAACAACATAAGGACCAAACCCTACCATCAATAGGCAAAGAGAACGAGTGCAGACAACTGAAGGCACATGAGGCTCAGCCAAAACAGTAGGGCACACACAACACACAGGAGACATCTCTAAAGTGCCAGATTCTGATGAATAGGGGCACTGCACTGCAGGGCACCATGGGACCTCTTCTTCATAAGGCCACTACTTTCAAGAGCAGGAAATGTCAATGACTTTCAAAACACATAGAAACAGAGAGAGTTAAACAAAATGAGACAGAGGTAGCTGTCCCAAATGAAAGAATAAAACAAAAGTACAGCAAGACAGCTAAACAAAATGGAGATAAATATTCTTTTTTTTTTTTTAAAGATTTTATTTATTAGAGAGAGAGAGACAGTGAGAAAGGGAACACAAGCAGGGGGAGTGGGAGAGGGAGATGCGGGCCTCCCACAGAGCAGGGAGCCCGATGCGGGGCTCGATCCCAGGACCCTGGGATCATGGCCTGAGCCAAAGGCAGTCACTTAACCGACTGAGCCACCCAGGTGCCCCGAGATAAATATTCTTGATAGAGGATTTAAAGTAATGGTCATAAAATACTCATTGGACTTGAGGGAAAAAAACATAAAATAGAACCAATCAGAGATGAAGAACTCAATAAGTGAAATTAAAATATACAAAAATAGAAGAATTAATAGTAAACTAAAGGAAGCAGAAGAATGGATCACTGACCTAGAGGACAGAGTAATGGGAAGCAACCAAGCTGAATAGGAAAAAGAAAAAAGGACTAGTGAAAAATGAGAATAGATGAAGGGAACTCTGCTATACCATCAAGCATAATAACATTCCCATTACAGGGATCCCAGAAGGAGAAGAGAGATAAAAGGGGGCAGAAAAATTATTTGAAGAAATAATAGCTGACAACTTTGTGAATCTGGGGAAGGAAACACAAATCCATGTCCAAGAGGCACAAAGAGCCCCCAACAAAATTAACCTAAGGAAGTCCAAGACACATAGTAATTAAAATGGTGAAAACTAGTGATAAAAAAAAATTTTTAATGTACCAAGAAAATGAAAACAGTTACATAAAAATGGGAAACCCCACAAGATTATCAGCTGATTTTTCAGCAGAAACTCTACAGGCCCAGGGAGAGTGGTTTGATATATTAAAAGTGCTGAAAGAAAGAAACCTGCAACCAAGAATACTCTATCCAGCAAGGCCATCATTCAGAATAGAAGGAGAAATACAGAGTTTCCCAGATAGACAGAAGTTAAAGGAATTTATCACCACTAAACCAGTCTTACAAGAAATGTTAAAGGGGACATTTGGAGTGGAAAGGAAAGGCCATAAGCAGGAGTAAGAAAAGTAGGAAATCAAAAGCAGTAAAATTAAGTATATTTATAAAAATCAGTCAAGGGATTCACAAAATAAAAGCATGTAAGGTATGTCACCATATACCTGCAATGTGGAGTAGAGAGAGGAATAAAAATGAAAGCAGGAGCTGATTCTTTGAAAAGATCAACAGAATTGATAAACCTCTAGCCAGACTAATAATAAAAAAAAAAGACAGAAAGAGAGAGAACTCAAAATCAGAAATGAAAGAGGAAAAATAACCAATACCATATCATAAAAAATTATATGCCAACAAATTGGACAACCTAGAAGAAATAAATTCCTAGAATCATATAATCTCATAACAATGAACCACAAAGAAATAGAAAATTTGAACAGACCTATTACCAGCAATGATATTGAATCAGTAATCAAAAAAACTCCCAAAAAACAAAAGTCCATGTCCAAATGGCTTCACAGCTGAATTCTACCAAACATTTCAAAGAGTTAATACCTATTTTTATGCAACTATTTTTAAAAATAGAAGAGGAAGGAAAACTTCTAAATTCATTCTATGAGGCCGACATTACCCTGACACCAAGACCAGATACAGACCCTATAAAAAAAGAGAACTACAGGCCAGTATCTCTGATGAACATAAATACAAAAGTCCTCAGGATGCCTGGGTGGCTCACTCAGTTAAGCATCTGCCTTCAGCTCAAGTAATGATCTCAGGGTCCTGGGATCGGGTCCAGCATCGGGCTCCTTGTTCAGCGGGGAGTCGGCTTCCCCTCTGCCTGCTGCTCCCCCCTGCTTGTGCACTCTCTGACAAATAAATAAAATCTTTAAAAAAAAATCTTTAACAAAATATTAGCAAACCAAATTCAGTAATACCTTTAAAAAAGTCATTCACTACGATACGATCAAGTGGGAGTTATTCCTGGGATGCAAGGGTGGTTCAATATTAGCAAATCAATCAAGATACATCACATCAGTAACAGAAAGATAATGGCCATATGATCATTTCAACAGATGCAGAAAAAGCATTTGACAAAGCACAATATCCATTCATGGGCAAAACCAACAAAGTAGGTTTAGAGGGAACACATGTCCACATAATAAAGGCCATATGTGAAAACCCCACAGCAAACCATCATACTCAATGGTGAAAAACTGAGACCTTTTCTCCTAAGATCAGGAACAAGACAAAGATGTCCACACTCACCACTTTTATTCAACAAAGTACTGGAAGTCCTAGTCACAGCAATCAGACAAGAAAAAGAAATAAAAGGCATCCAAGTTGTTCAGAAAGAACTAAAACTTTCACTATTTGCAGAAGACAGGACACTATATATAGAAAACCCTAAAGACTCCACCAAAAAAACTACTAGAACTGATAAATGAATTCAGTAAGGTCACAGGATATGAAATCAAGGTACAGTAATCTGTTGCATTTCTACACACTAATAATGAAGTAACAGAAAGAGAAATTAAGAATATAATCCCACTGGGGTGCCTGGGTGGCTCAGTTGGTTAAGCGTCTGACTCTTGATTTTGGATCAGGTCATGATCTCAAGGTCATGAGATCAAGCCCTGTGTCAGGCTCTGTGCTGGGTGTGGAGCCTGCTTAAGATTCTCTCTCTCTCTCTCTCTCTCTTCCCCTCTGCCCCTCCTCTCCTAAAAAAAAAAAAAAAATCCCATTTGTAATTGTACCAAAAATAATAAAATACCTAGAAATAAACTTGACCAAGAAAGTGAAAGAACTGTACTCTGTAAACTATAAAACACATATAAAAGAAATTGAAGATGATGCAAATACATGGGAAGATATTCCATGTTCATGGATTGGGAGAACAAATATTGTTAAAATGTCCATACTACCCAAAGCAATCTACAGATTTAACTCAACCCCTATCAAAATATCAATAGCATTTTTCACAGAACTAGAACAAATAATTATAAAACTTGTATGGAACCACAGAGGAGCCCAAATAGCCAAAGCAATCTTGAAAAAGAAGAACAAAACTGGAGGTATCACAATCCCAGATTTCACGATACAATGCAAGGCTGCAGTAATCAAACTGGTATGGTACTGGCACAAAAATAGACACAAAGATCAATGTAAAAGAGAGCCCAGAAAAACAACCCACAATTATATGGACAACTGATCTTTGACAAAGGAGACAAGACTATGCAATGGGAAAAAGTCTCTTTTACCCATGGTACTGGGAAAACTGGACATGCAGCATGCAGAAGAATGAAACTGAACCACTTTCTTACACCATATAAAAAAGTAAACTCAAAGTGGATTAAAGACCTAAATATGAGAGCTAGAACCATAAAATTCCTAGAAAACAGCACAGTCAGTAAATTCTCTGAAACTGGCGATAGCAATCTTCTCTAGATTTGTCTCCTGTGGTAAGGGACACAAAAGCAAAAATAAATGACTGGGATTAGATAAAAAGAAAAAGCTTTGGCACAGCAGAATAAAGAAACAACAAAACTAAAAGACAACCTACTGAATGTGGAAAGATATTTGCAAATGATGTATCTGATAAAGGGTCAGGATCCAAAATATATAAAGTACTTATACAACTGCACAGCAGGAAAAAAACAATCTAATTTAAAAATGGGCAGAAGACATGAACAGACATTTCTCCAAAGACATACCACCGGCCAACAGACATATGAAAAGATGCTCAACATCACCCCTCATCAGGGAAATGTAAATCAAAACCACAATGCGATATCCCCTTACATTGGTCATAAAGGCTAAACAAAAACACAAGAAACAACTGTTGTCAAGGACATGGAGAAAAACGAATCCTTATCAGTGTTTTTGGGAATGAAAACTGGTACAGCCACTGTGGAAAACAGTATAGAGGTCCCACAAAAAATCAAAGATAGAATTATCATATAATACAGTAATTCTACTACTGGGTATTTACCCAAAGAAAACACTCATTCTAAAAGACATATGCACCCTTATGTTTATTGCAGAATGATTCACAAAAGCCAGATTATGGAAGCAATCCAAGTATTCATCAATAGAGGAATGGACACAGATGTGGCATACACACACACACACACACACACACACACACAAACACACACACACACACACACACTGGAATATTACTCAGCCATAAAAAAGAATGAAATCACACATACACACAATGGAATATTACTCAGCCATAAAAAAGAATGAAATCTTGCTCTTTGCAACAACATGGATAGATCTAGAGGGCATAATCAAAAGTGAAATAAGTGAGTCAGAGAAAAACAAACACCCTATGATTTCACACATGTGGAATTTAAGAAACAAAACAAATGAACAAAGAAAAGCAAGAGACGGGCACCTGGGTGGCTCAGTCGTTAAGCGTCTGCCTTCAGCTCAGGTCATGATCCCAGGGTCCTGGGATCGAGTCCCACATCGGGCTCCCTGCTCAGTGGGAAGCCTGCTTCTCCCTCTCCCACTCCCCCTGCTTGTGTTCCCTCTCTCACTGTGTCTCTATCTGTCAAATAAATAAATAAAATCTTTAAAAAAAAAAAAGAAAGAAAGAAAAGAAAAGCAAGAGACCACAAAACAGACTCTTAACTACAGAGAACAAACCAAAGGTTCCAAAGGGGAGGTAGGTAAGATAGATGAAGGGGATTGAGAGTGTTCTTATCATGAGCACTGAGAAATGTATAAAATTGTTGAATCGCTATACTGTATACATGAAATTAATATAACATTGTATGTTAACTATACTGGAATTAAAAGTTTTTAAAAAATGGTATCTTCTCATGACATTGTCTGTTGAAAAGGCCTAGAAACTATGACTGACCTCAAAAATCAGCATCTCCACACTAGATTGGGTTCTAAATGTCATTTTCCACTAGCAGGCCCCAAGAATCACTGGAGAAATGAATGACTCCATCTCTGGAGCAGGAATTAGGAAAGATGAGCCTGGAATATCTTACCATTCCAGACGACAAAAGATGCTATCAGAGGTCATGTTAAAAGGACTTGGAAGATGATCCATGAGAATGACCCAGGTTCCTCATTTCTGAATGGTAGAAGCATTCATTAAGGGAGGTTTTCTGTGTGGGGATCCACTGGAAAAGGCAATATCCAGTAGGAAGTTGTATTCCCCACTCCAGAGTTCAGGGGAATGTCTAAGTCTTAAGGTGAAGCTATGAGAGTATATGAGATTGTTTTTGGAGAATTAGAGAATGAGGAGGGATGATGATCATCCTTTTCTTGATAAATGAATGGGCACAAAGAAGTCAGGGCTCATGGAAAGGGAGGGTCTATGGAATCACCCAGAGTGACCCAGCCTTCTTGTCTGTAGTGACCTCTGAGAGGACACGTGGGCAGAGTGTAATGGGCCAGGAAACCACACTAACAAGCAATACTGGTTGGAGAGGGAGAAGAGGACCAGGGAGAATGGTGCTAAAGAAGAAAAGGAGTTGGTATCAAGAAAGGAGAAATGAACACTCCCTAGTGATACAGAGAGCAAGCAAAATAATGAAAAAGGTGCCCTGGAGTTGGCAAGTAGTGGGTTGAGTCAGGGTGAATTTAGTGCAGAGATCAGGGAAGAAGAAAAAGATGGAGATGTGTAGCCTCCATCATGGAGGGAAATGACCAGAAGATAAGCAGACAATGTCAACAAAAACTCAGGAACATGGGGAATAGCCAGAAAGCACCATCCTAAATGCAGGAAAGGACTTTACCATAAGTTAAAAGCAATGGTTTAGAAGATAGGTCTATAATCCCTTATCCAAAACCGCTGGGGCCAGATGTGTTTCTGGACTCAGAATTTTTCAGATTTTATAAAATAATGGAACACACACAGTTAATACATAACACTTCATAACCAAATACCCTAATATTTGTGCAGACAAATGTATGATCAATAGCAAGTAGGATAAATAGCTTCACATCAATCCAGGTCTATTTTTGTCATGAAGTAAAATTCAAAGAGCTTTCAGTTCTCAGTGCCTTTCTTTTACTTCAGAATTGCAGATCTACAAGTTTCTGCTGAGCAGATGGTGAAAGGGACATTGAGAAGAATAAAGGTCTAAGCACCTAGGAGGGTGCTTAGACAGAATATACTGGGAAAGGGGACAGCAGAAAAAGGAGGGTGGAGGAGGAAGTCCTGGGAAGTATGGAGAGAAAAGGACTCTGGGTAGAGGCTTAGCACTGAGGGCAAGGGCCAAGATGCCAAGGATATGGGGCACAGGTGAATTGACTGGGTTTATGAATGTTGAGTCCCAAGAAGTATCAGGATAATGAGATTAAAAGACTACATCCGGGGCGCCTGGGTGGCTCAGATGGTTAAACGTCTGCCTTCGGCTCAGGTCATGATCCCGGGGTCCTGGGATCGAGTCCCACATCGGGCTCCCTGCTCCTTGGGAGCCTGCTTCTCCCTCTGCCTCTCTCTCTCTCTCTCTCTCTCTCTCTCTCATGAATAAATAAGTAAAATCTTAAAAAAAAATAAAAGGCTACATCCGTTTTTACTTTCCAAATAAAAAACTGCTGAGAGGCTCTTCTGAAGTCTTTTGAAGAGAAGTCTGCACAAAGTGGCTAAGGGGTCCAGAGGGGTCCATCTTCCAAATGCACCCTGTCTGTGGTATCCCAGCTTGTGGGGGTGGCCAGGGCACTTAAACCTTGGTATGTTTATAGCACAGGACCTCTCCTCATGTGCTTGAGGAAGAGAAGGACCATGTATCTCACAATCATCCAGGCCTTAGCACCCTGAAATGTGGGTGTTTGCAGCCTTAGAGCTCTACTATCCCTTTCATGAGGACCTATAGAAAAAGGATTACCAGGTTTCTTGCCTTTCTCCCTAAAGAAGGTCATTCCTCCGGGAATGACCTTCCTGAGAACCAGCGGTTAATGCTTTAAATGTACTTGGACATCAATGATAAAAGGCATGTCTTAAAGTAAACATGAAATTTTATATGTGTATGGAATGTCTTTTTTCTACCATGCCTTCTAGGTTTAACAGTAGGTATAGAGATTATATTTGGCTTGTTCTAGTAATATTTAATATACTCCCATCAGGCTGGAAAGACTCTTCAGCCTCAGCCAAAGTTTTTCCTTAAAGACTCACATGCAATGAACCCCAGTGAAAGGAAGTCCCTACCCAGGGCGGCAGGAGACCATGCACAAACTGTTTGAGGCAGAACCAGACCCCCAAGTACTGTCATTCCTGCACCATGCACTTCAGCAAAATGAGCAGAGATTAACAAAACATCACATTAAACCACTCAGCTCCCTTTCACAAAAGTCACGGATGGAGTGAGGGGACACCAGGCTTTGGCTCAGACCTGTCAGGATGCCACTGGCCAGGGTCCCTCGGGAAAGTAGAGGGTTGATGAACACCTGAGAGCAGGCATGTGAGCTGGTGTTTAAACAGTTCCAACATATCATCAAGGGCTTCAGCCAAGTTAATGAGAACCAGAGCTCCAGACCAAAATGCTTATTTTGAAAATACCTATTTTTCAAAGATTTTGCATTTTAAATTAAACCATATGAGTAATTGTATCCTAGCTTCATAGTCTATTCTGGAAAATAAAATTCTTGTCCCTTAACTTAGGAAAGAACATCACGATTTTGCAAAAGGAAAGCAGCTAGTGGGGAGAAGAGTAGAGAGTAGAGACCAAAGGTCCCCCAGCTCAAGCTACAGGGGCCACCTGGACCAGCAGGGAAGCAATGGCCCCTGGAAAGAGTTTCCAGATCACTACCTCTCTCTCCCCCAGATATCCAAGTTCACCTTACAGGCTGATCCTACCCCTCCCTTGCTTCTATAGGAGGTGAGAACTAACTACAAACTAGTGAATCTGAAACATTTAAAATTCATGCATTAAAAATAATTCTGTGTAGGGGCACCTGGGTGGCTCAGTCAGTTAAGCATCCAACCACTGATCTCCACTCAGGTCATGATCTCAGGGTCTTGGGATCCAGCCCTGCATCAGGCTCCACACTGGGCATGGAGTCTGCTTGAGATTCCCTCTCTCCCTCTTCCTCTGCACCTTCCCCTCTCTCGTTCTTAAAAAAATTATGTATAACCCAAGCATTGTTTGACGGCCTTTAAATGGGACAAATTCATCTTGTTGGTGTATTTGTTCTTTTCATTTTTTTTTTAAATTTAATTTTCTTTTGTCCTAGGGGTTATCTGCCCTTTCTGGGTTTTATGTTGTAGAGTCATATATTGCTCTAAGCAGGCACCTCCAGGAAAACTGCATAAGGTTAAACAGATGATAGGCCCTCAAACTACAAATTTCCACATACCTACTTCTGTTGTTTCTCCTTCTTTGACTTGGTGATGTTGCACCCAAAACTATTTAGTTCTAGAATATTTTCTTGTTTTTGGAATCAATTAAGGAGCCATCAGTAAAACTTGCTAGTTCTGCAAGAGGCATTCATCCCCCAATCAAATCATTAAATAAGGTGATGACAGGAGGCTGCAGAGAGTGCCCATGGGGAGCCAGATGAGAAGTAGAGGTGGTCTAATGGAGTTAAGCAAGGTTGAATATTCAAATCCTGCCATTTGCCAGCTTTGTGAATAGAAGTTAATATGTACAGAGCTTTACCCATGTCCTAGGCACTCTCCTTATACCCTATAAATTTAATTTTCACATACAAAATCCATTTTCGTGATAAGGAAACAGAGACACCAAGATGTTAATTTTATGTGAACAGTGGCTGAGAACTAGAAAGTGACAGAACCAGGACTCAAACCAAAATCTGTCAAATTCCAAAGCCCTTTCTCTTAAGACTTAGATTTGCAAAGTGAAAATTGTGACAAACTAGGCCCCAGGAGTTTAGCATTGATTCACTGATTTGCATCCAGCTGTGATATGATGGAAAAGAACAAGGCATCCAAATGCTTCTAAATTCAGATTCTTCCCCTTACTAGTGGTATGCCCTTGGACTAGCCATTTAAGCAGAGTTTCAGTTTTCTCAACTAAAAAAATGAAATAAGGGCAAAAGATAAACACCTCGTAGTGCAATTGCTGGGTCATAGGTGTTTAGCCCAAAGATACAGATGTAGTGAAAAGAAGGGGCACATGCTCCCCAATGTTCATAGCAGCAATGTCCACAATAGCCAAACTGTGAAAGGACCTGAGATGCCCTTCAACAGATGAAAGGATCTAGAAGATGTGGTTCATATATACAATGGAATATTACTCAGCCATCAGAACAAATACCTATCATTTGCATCGACATGTATGGAACTGGAGGGAATTATGCTAAGTGAAATAGTCAAGCAGAGAGAGACAATAATTATATGGTTTCACTCACATATGGAACATAAGGAATAGCATGGAGGACCACAGGGGAAGGGAGGGAAAACTGAATGGGAAGAATTCAGAGAGGGAGACAAACCGTCAGAGACTCTGGACTCCGGGAAACAAACTGAGGTTTACAGAAGGGAGAGAGGTGGGGGGACAGGGTAACTGGGTGATGGGTATTAAGGAGGGCATGTGTTATGATCAGCAGTGGGTGTTACATGCAACTAATGAATCGCTGAACACTACATCAAAAACTAATGATGTACTACTATATGTTGGCTAACTGAACATAAAAAAAAAAAAAGAAATGGGCAAAAGACATGAACAGACATTTCTCCAAAGAAGACATACAAATGGTTAACGGACACATGAAAAAATGCTCAACATCACTCATCATCAGGGAAATACAAATCAAAACCGCAATGAGATACCACCTCACACCTGTCAGAATGTTTAAAATTAACGACTCAGGAAAAAACAGATGTTGGTGAGGATGCAGAGAAAGGGTAACCCTCTTACACTGTTGGTGGAAACACAAACTGGTGCAGTCACTCTGGAAAAGACTATGGAGTTTCCTCAAAAAGCTAAAAACAGAACTACCCTATGACCCAGCAATTGCACCAGTAGGTATTTACCTGAAGAATACAAAAATACTGGTTTGAAGGGGCACATGCACCCTGATGTTTATAGCCGCATTATCAACAATAGCTTAATTATGCAAAGAACCCAAATGTCCATCAACTGATAAATGGATAAAAAAGATGTGGTATATACATACAATGGAATATTAGCCATCAAAAAAAAAATGAAATCTTGCCATTTGCTACCACATGGATGGAACTAGAGTATATTATGCTAAATAAGTCAGCCAGAGAAAGACAAATATATGATTTCACTTGTATGTGGAATTTAAGAAACAAAACAGATGAACATAGGAGCAGGGAAAGAAAAATAAGATAAAAACAGAGAGAGACACCTGGGTGGCTCAGTCGGTTAAGTGTCTGCCTTCAGCTCAGGTCATGATCTCAGGGTCCTGGGATCAAGCCCCACGTCTGGCTCCCTACTCAGCTGGAGTCTGCTTCTCCCTCACCCTTTGCCCCTCCCCCTGCTTATGCTCTCTCTCATGTGCACACTTTCTCAAATAAATAAAAAATCTTAAAGAAAAGATAAAAACAGAGAGGGAGGCAAACCATATGAGACTTAACTATAGAGGAAAAAGTGAGGGTTGCTGGAGAGGAGGTCAGTAGGGGGATGGGCTTTATAAATGGGTGATGGGCATTAAGGAAGGCATGTGCTGTGATGAGCACTGGGTGTTCTATGTAAGTGATGAATCACTAGATTTTACTCCTGAAACCAATACCACACTATATGTTGGATTTAAATAAAATCTTGGAAGAAAAAAAAATTTTAAAGACCTAATAATTATACTTATCTCTTAGTCTTAGTGTCAAAGTTATATAAGAAAATGAAAGGAGAACCATCTATCACACAGGATCTCAGTAGATGCTAATTAGGTTACTCAAAAGGAAATATAGCATAGTGTCTAAGTGGCCTCTGGCTCACTCTACAAGATTCAATCCCAACTTGATCACTTGGCAGCATCACCTTGGGCAAATTACTTTAGTTCTTGGCAAAATGGATATAAGGTTGTATTAATCTCTGCTATGTCCTATAACAGTGCCTGACATATAGTATTATATGAATGTTTTTTATTAGAATTATCAGTATGAGTGAGCACAGACTTCTTTAGCATGCTAATTAGTTTTGTTAGTTTTATTACCACATGCTACAGAAAAAAATAATATTAATCTACAGTTTGTACTAGATGGTCCAAGCTAAAAGCTTAACGCTTGGTAGAGGAGACATACATACATAGTTGTGACTCAGTGGGTGATAAAAGTGAATCTCTTATGAAACAGATCAAAGACATTAATTTGGTTTTTCTACACCACTTTTTGGACACACATTGTGTTCCCAATACCATGTTTGGAATGAGAATGCAAAGATAAATGAAGAAGGATCCCTGATCTTAAGAAGTTTATGATCTATAAAGAAACAGATGTGAAAACAAATAACTCTAATGCAGGTACTAAAAGCTACATCGAGGTTAAAGTAAAGTGCTAAGGAAACATCAAATGGTTTTATATTACTTAGTGATACAATCATGCATGCAGAGTAATCACCTTTTCAAGCTGTGGCATAGACTTGGAGTAGGCAAAAAAAAAAAGAGAGAGAGAGAGAGAGAGAGAGCGCCGAGAGAACCCCAATGCAGGAAACAGAGATTCTGTCTTGGCTAGCAGGAAGAAAGAAATGGTCACAACAGTCAGACTATAGGGATTCTGGCAAAATTACAGTGGTGGTGATGGCAACCAAATGTTCAGAAAACCAAAATAAACCTCTAATTTCAAATATTTTAAAGCATTATCCCCCAAAGTATATAAATACATGCCACACCTACAAATTCCAATTTGGGGTTTGCAAAATATAGGCAAAAGATGGCACTACAGTCTAGAAAATGATGCCCTTGGGGAGGTAGTAGTCAAGGCTGAACTGGGCTAGTGGCTGGGGAAAGTAGCCATGGAGTACTGGGTTCAATACAAAATTAGAAAAGGCAGCACCCAACAGAGGCAGCAACAGATGATCCTTCCAAGTTGATGAGAAACCGGCCAGGAAAAGCCAGAGTCCAAAAGTTCTCCATTTCAGGCACCTAGCATAGGACAATTTAGGATACTTCTTTTGAGCAGTTCGCTTACTGGTTGTAAGTGACCAGTGACCTCTGTGTTTGCTAATCATGCTGTATATGGGGTGAATTTCCTAGGAGAAACTTCCCAGAGGCATGGTCCCCAAATCCCCCAAATATAAGGTCAAAAAGACTAATCTAGGAAAATGACAAGGGGGACTCCCTTTAAAGACAATTTGGGACTGGGAGGCCAGAGCGGGCAAGATCAGCAGGGAAGGGGCTGTAGATACCACCAGAATTAAGTCTCCTAGGCTATTCTTCGAGGTCCCACACCACCCCCCTGGACCCCTATGGCTTTCACTTGGTACATACCTTTCTCCCCAACCAGACTATAAGCAGGAATAATGTCATTTTCCTTCACAGATTGCTTGGCATAAAGAGGTAACCATAGTAGAGATGAAATAAGGGTGTGGAATTCAGCCCTGGAAATAATGTGTAGGGATACAGAACGGCACAGGGGTTGAAATGGCAGTCTATGATGCCAGGCTGCCGGGTTCAAACCCTGCCTATCTATTCTTAATAGGTGTATGAGCTTGGGCAAGTAGTTTGTCATCTTGCACCTCAATTTTTGCATTTGTAAACAGAGTAATAATAATGCCCACTCCAATGCTCTGGGAATTAAATGAATATAAGCACTTACAACAGTGCCATACTTTGGTAGATCATGTTATTATTTTCCATGGCCTAATCAATAGTGCGTGTTAATTTGCTTTGCTAAGTTTTTCTCATCTGAAAAATGAAAGTATAAGATCCAGTCTCACAACCTCCATTGAGCTAACGGAAGTCAAAAAACATATTGAATGGAAAATGCAATCCAAATGTTTGTGTTTGCTGTTATCACTGCACCTCGTAGGCATTGGAATCTATGATAGCTAAAATATGGAAACAAAACAGCCACTGAGAGGCTAGACCAGACCCTCTCAAGTCTCACCATCCCAAAATCTTGCACTGGAAAGTTATTTGTAAATGTGAATGCCAGACAAGTGTTCCTTGTTAGCTATGCATGGGCCCTGGAGACCAGCACTGCCATGTGGTAAGATCAAGTGAAGCGACAGACCCTGCCAAGTACAGCTCTGAGCCCATCCTTCACATGTAACTGTGAAAGAACTCCCCCAAAGGCCTCCTGGGCTGTGCAGTGCCCCACCCCCCATCTTGGCCACCTCTCCAAAGACCCCCAGCTTCTCCTCCAGCAATCCTCCGGACTCTGGCCATTCCCAGTTGGCATGGAAGTGCAGAACTCGGCACATTCTTCACTTCATCCCCCTGGATTCACCCCAATGGGGTGGTTCTGCCTGGCTGTCCCATACAGCATCTCTAGGAGAGTTAGAAAGGAATGTGCTTAACTTGCCAGCACCAGGAGCATAACCAAAGCCAGCATGGCCTGTCATCCAAGGTAGTTTAGCGCTCCCATCATCACTACAATACACACACAGAGCAGGCCCTGGGAAGAGTCCACACCCTCCCCAGAGCCAGGGCGGTGGCCAGAAAATCACGTGGGAATGTGGGTTCTCCTGCACAAGCTGGGTCACCGATTATGGAACCTTAAGCTCTTTCCAAGTGGACACCTGACAAGTAAGAGAGAAGAGGGAGAACTGGCAGAAAAACAGCATCTGTCCTTGAAGCTCTTGGCTCCATATAGAACTTAGAATGGCTCGTTTAAGATCAAATCCTACAGCTCTGCAAACCAAGGCCATTTGCCTACCGCTGTGCTCACTGGATGTCACAGAGTACATGCTCAAGCCCCTTGCTTCGGTGCCTTGATCACTTTAGCCAATGCTAAAGGTGCCCTCAGACACTGATAAATCTGTGGAGATAAGCATGCCATTCTCAACACTACAGTCTCACAGGTATTCAAAAATGCTGATTCTCCCACTTCCAACATGGAGTTAGTCCTTTAGCCTGCTTTATTTTTCATCAACAGGATTATGACCCCTAATTCAAGTCATTCATAGTCATTCACCTATTTATTCATTCACTCAATCAACAAATATTTATTGCCTGGCTACAATGTGTCAGACACCAGGCAGAAGAGTGATCAAAGCCAGAGATGATTCCTATTCTTGTGGTCCAGTACATGCATTCTCAACAGAGGCACTACTGCCCCAAAGGGGAACAAACCAGTTCCTAGGTGGGGAAGAAACCTTACTCATTTTATGTATAAAACATATGTATATAGTACATGACATATATGCAAGTGTACACAGACATGTGCATATACATACACACATATATATACACACATATGGTACACATATACATATTTTTATATATGTATATACATATACAATATATATATCAATATACCTATTGTTGCTGTAACAAATTATCTTAAACTACTAAATTTGTGGTAACGCAAATTTATTATCTTCAATTCTGGAGTCAGAAGTCTGAAATGGGTCTCACTGGGTTGAAATCAAGGCCTTGGCAAGACTGCATTCCTTCTGTAAACTCTGGGGAAGAATCAGTTTCCTTGCCTTTTCCAGTTTCTAGAGGTTGCCCACATTCCCTGACTCTTGGCCCTCTTCTATCTTCAAAGCCAGCAATGACAATCAAGTCTTTCTCACACCGCCATCTCCCTCACATTGACTCTCCTGCCTCCCTCTTCCACTTACGAGAACACTTGTAATTATACTGGGCCCACCAGGATAATCTTCCCATCTCAAGGTCAGCTAATTAACAAACTTTAATCCATCTGCAGCTTTAATTCCCCCTTTCCGTGTAATATGACTTATTCACAGGTTCCACGGTCTAAGATATAGATGTCTTGCAGTGGGGGCGGGGAGGAGAGCCACTATTCTGCCCACGACAGTATATCTGTAGCATTAAAATTTTCCAGGGGGAGGATTAGTAAAACATATCTAAAAAGTGCTCTTTAACGGAGCAATAATCAAAGATTGAGAAATCTTGGTCTACCAGAAGGCAGTGCAAGGTCTTGATTAAATCTGTACACACTGAGGTCAGTCAGCCTAGGTTCAAATCCCAACTCTACGCCTACTAGCTATGTGGCTGTGAGCAAGCTACCTAAGCCCTCAGGAAGGACGGTAATAGGACATACTTCCTCAATTATGTGAGAATTAATTAAGTCAGTACATTGAGAGGACTTAGAAATTGTCAAATACAGATCTTCCTTGATTTACGATGAGGTTACATCCAGATAAATCCACTGTAAGTTGAAAATTTAAGAAACAAAACAGATGAACATAGGGGAAGGGAAGGAAAAAAAAATAAGCTAAAAACAGAGAGGGATGCAAAACATAAGAGACTCTTAACTATAGAGAAAAAACTGAGGGTTGCTGGAGGGGAGGTGGGTCTGGGGAATGGGCTAAATGGGTGATGGGCATTAAGGAGGGCACTTGTTGTGATGAGCACTGGGTATTACATGTAAGTGATGAATCATGAGATTCTACTCCTGAAACTAATACTACACTGTATGTTAACTAACTTGAATTTAAATACAATCTTGGAGAAAAAAAACTCTTAAGTTGAAAATGCATTTAATACACCTAACCTACTGAACATCACAGCTTAGCCCAGCCTACTTTAAACATGCTCAGAACACTTACAGGAGCCTACAGTTGGGCAAAAATTATCCAATACAAAGCCAATTTTATAATAAAATGTTGACTATCTCATGTAATTTACTGAATGCTGTACTGAAAGCAGAAAACAGAATGGTTTTGAGTGTAGAGGTTGTTTACCCTGTGCACATGCATAGTTGGCTGGGAGCTGTGGCTCACTGCCCCCTGATCAGCATCGTGACAGAGGATCATACTGCATATATCCCTAGCCTGGGAAAAAATCCAAATTCAAAATTCAAAGTATCGTTTCTACTGAATGGGTATCACTTTCGTACCATCGTAAAGTAGAAAAATTATAAGTCAAACATCATAAGTCAGAGACCATCTATATGCAATAAGTTTTGGATAAATGTTTTCATTAGTGTTAGAGACAATGAAAGATTATTCAAATAATCACAGAAATAAATGTCTAAGTTCACATGATGATAAATGCTAAAAAGAAAAAGAATGCTCTTGCAGTGTTATAAGAGTATAAGCAAGGGGGACTCACAGTGAGTAGGAAGGTAGGGAAGAGTTTCCTAAGGAAGTGACTTCTGAACGGAAATTGGAAGGATGAGCAGGCATTAACTAGGTGAAGAGAAGGGGGGAAGGGAGAGGCACAAAGAGGTTCCCAAACAGAAGAAACATCATAAGGGTGTCCTTGGGGCAGGAGAGGCATGGCACAAACTCGGGGTACTGACAGTCCAGTACAGCTGCCCCATGGAGAACAGAGGCAACAGGGTGGTTGCCAGGCCAGGCTGGAGAAAAGATGGGGCCAGATCTAAGAGCTTGGGCCATATTAAGGATTTTCACCCTCATCCTAAGAACAATAGGAGGCACTAATTGAGCTGAAGCAGAGATGAATGAAATGATCCATGCCGACTGGAAAGGGGAAACAGTGGATTGCAGAGACTAATCTGAAGGTCGTGGGGTGATAGGGGTGGGGAAGGACATGAAGAGAAAGGCAATACCTATGGACCTGTGAAGTGTGGCAGAAAGGAGTGGGTTATAGATGCACACATCTAGTTTCCAATGTCCCATGTGCAGATCCACATGCATCCACCAATGCCCAAAGCCACCCCAAGCATGTGGATAGCCTGTCCAGAGAACAGCCTGCCAAAATCTCTGATCGGTCCTGCCCAGATGTGTGGGGACTTCTTGTGGCACTCTACACACCATTCTGTATCCCGGGTATAAAATAAACTTTAAATTGGATACAGCTTTAACAAAAAGTGGTGCTGGCAACAGCTCTTCTTTTAAGACCTCTGTTTACTATAGAGTGTTTTAAGCATGACGTTTTAATTTCAACTTTTTTTAAATATGTATTCTGTGAGAAATAAACAGAGATGACTTAACTGGAAATTGAACTAGGGTCTCCTGGCTCTTGGCCCACATTTCTACCCAGGGATGACTGCTGTAGCATAAATCCATCTACCCAACCTGCTGCATGACTGGTATGACCTGTGCTTATGTTCCTCTTAAAAATGCATGCACTTCTTAGCCAGAGGGTTCATGGGCCAAACTATTGATCTGTTAGGACTTCTGCTCCAAGGAAGCCTATTCAATTTGTGACATAATGATTCAAGGCCAAATTGTGGCTACACGTATTTTCCCAAAATCCAGGACAGGACCACAGTTTACAAATCAATAACACTGGGTGTTATACGCAAACAATGGATCGTGGATCACCACATCAAAAACTAATGATGTACTGTCTGGTGACTAACATAACATAATGAAAAAAATAAATAGCTCTGAGTTCCTTAAACCATTTGCCATAGCAGTGGTTGGAAAAGAATCCACTCAGAATGAAGAAAGACTGATAGAATCTAAACCGTGGAGAGAAATTAATAGGGATGAGGGGTGAAAGGGGGGGAAAGGAAGGATATTCTTGTTTCTTTCAGAAATAATGAAGTCAAGAGACTTGGGGTTTACTCCCACCTCTGCCACTATTACCTGTGTAACCTTTGGCAACTCAGTTCTATTCAGTTCCACTAAAAGGGAACAAATTAATGAATGAATTCATCAGGCAGGTCAATTAGCCAAACACTATAGGAAGCACTGAGTGTCCAAAGATACCTAAGGCACAGTACCTACACGTGCGTGGAGAGTTTAAAAATGAGAGGTGGATACCTAAACAGGAACAAAAGACCTAATAGTAACAAATACCTAAACAGAAATACAATGAAGTGGCATAAATGATAAAGCATAAATATGCCCAAAGGACTATGGGCGAGACCAATCCCAACCTGGTGCAAGAAAGATTTCCTTGAGGCAAAGACGCTTGTGCTTATATGAAAACATGAGCAAGAATTAACTAGGTAAATAAAGGTGGAAGAGTGCATCAAAGTAAGCCATGAAAGAAAGCTGGGCAGCTCACAGAATTGTCACAAAGGCCGAAGAATCATAGTGGACAGCTGTCACTCTTTAGGCTGCTCAATATCTGAACTTCCTTTGGGGAATTTCCCTCCTTTTGAAGTTTTGTGGGTTTCCCTGCATAGAAGGTGAACATTTCAGATACTATCTTTTCCCCATCCTATGCAATTAGGGGCAGACGTGTGACTTAGGCTTGTACAAGCAGGTCCACATGTCAAAAACATTAAATTGAGAGCTAATGGCACAAAGAAACACAGACCATTAAAAAAAAAAAAAAAAAAAAAAAAAAACACTTCTGGTACTGTGAGCAGCCATATGAAGGTCCAGCTTCTACAGACAGTGGTGCCGCAGGAGTCTGGGCAGTCCTCAGTCCCAGGGTCAAGATGCAGGCAGAGCAGGCTGCAATCTGGGAACCACAACAATACAACCACAAGACACCTGCTTCAGAGTGTGATTTGAGCTAGTTTCAGCTGGGTAGCCTCTGACCCAGTTCTTCAGTCTTTATGGTATTCTATGAGCTGCCCAATGTCAGTTTAATAAATTTTTTTTCTGACCAGGTCAACTGGGGTTGGCTTCATTTATTGCAGCCAAAATATCTGCCTGATATAAGAACAGCATGAGCACAACCTCACAGGTGAGCGACAGTTTGGTGGTTGTGGATGTGTGGTGGGGGCAGCGCAGGCAGTTCAGTATCGAGAAAGCATAAAGAATGAGATGAAAAAGATGGCAAATGAGGCTAGAGGAATACACACGGTCAAGTCACAGAGTGGCTGGGACCTTGGAATTCATCCTAAAGGTGACGGGGGGGTTGTCTTAGCACAGAAGTGGCATTCGCCGTATGTATATTTTAGATCGATTAATATAACTTCAGTAGCAAGGGTGTAAAGTGGACAGGGGAAGATTGGGAAAGGCCAGACAAGGGGCGGTTATGTTAGGGCCCAAAGAAAAGGTGATAAAGGCTGATCCAGGGCAGTGGTTGTGGGGAGAAAGAGGTGATGAGAGCCTTGAGAAACTTTTGGGCAACAAAGCAGGTGATACTTCTCTTCACTTTGAGCTGAGAGAAGTCCCTTTACCATTCTGGGCCACAATTTCTTCAGCTATAAATTGAGAGCCAAGTCTAGGTGTCCTACAAGGCATGCAACAGTCCCTGATTCTAATTATTGGAGATGCAGGCACACCTGCCGAAAGACAATAGAAACTTCACAAAGAAGGGGGGAAAAATTCCTTAGGAGGACAGGTTCAACACGCAAGCCCCTTCTAATGACTAAAATTGCAGGATTAAAATCACAGTCTGTAGAACTGTGAAAGTCACAGCTTATGGTAAGGACGGGTTTGTTTACTGAAACTTACTATGACTGCAGCTGGAAAGAGCAGGATGTCCTTATACGAAAGGAAGCATTGCTTTATACAAGAGGTACACTGCCAGAGTATACTCACATTTGAAAATCTGATGCACTATTAAAAAAAAACACAATTTCCTTTATACACTGGTTTTTTTTTTTTTTTACCCTTTACCCAGTTGTTTTCCCATTACAAAGACATGAACTCATGAGTGGATTTGAGATCTTGAACATTCACAGTAAAATGTTTCCTTCATGAGACTAAAACATTTCTTGATCGACACTATATTCTTCCAACAAAACAAATATCTGAAGGGTTTGGCATCAAAACATACGTGATGGGATTCTCCTTTTAAGAGTGTGTATAGCTAAAATTTTAAAAGGCAACCAACACCAGAAGCATGAAAAATGGACATTTTCACAGACTCTCACAGAGCTTCAGTATGCACAGGAAAAACAGACTTCTGGTCCAAGTAGAATTACTTGCCTTTGCAATTCAGGAGTTCTTTCTTAGCTACAAAAAAAAAAAAAAAAAAAAAGCGTTGTGATTATAGTTTTGTTTGAAAATTTAAGTGAAACAATGGATCGTGGATCACCACATCAAAAACTAATGATGTATTGTATGGTGACTAATATAACATAATAAAATTTTTAAAAAATTTAATAAGGAGGTCCTTTTATTTTTCATTTAAATGTTTTTATTCATTTTCCAAAAGACTCCTCACAGAATCCCTTTCAAATGAGTTATTTTTATGTGAATGCATTTTTTAAATTTTTTTTAAGTTTTTATTTTAATAAGTTAACATACAGTGTTCTATTAGTTTCAGGTATGATACAGTGATTCAACACTTCCATACAGCACCCAGCGCTCATCACAAGTGCCTTCCCTAATCCCCATCACCTATTTCACCCATCCCCCCACCCACCTCCCCTCTGGTCACCATCAGTTTGTTCTAGATAGATTAAGAATCTATTTCTTGGTCTTTTTCCTTTGCTCATTTGTTTTATTTCTTAAATTCTACATATGAGTGAAATCATAAGATATTTGTCTTTCTCTGACTGCCTTCTTAGCATAATACTCTCTAGCTCCATCCATGTCATTGCAAATGGCAGGATTTCATTCTTTTTTATGGCCGAATAATATTACATTGTATGTATACCACATCTTCTTTATCCATTCATCAGTCAGTGGACACTTGGGCTGCTTCCATATCTTGGCTACTGTAAATAATGCTGCTATAAACACAGGGGTGTGCATATCCCTTTCAATTAGTGTTCTTGTATTCTCTTGGTAAATACCCAGTAATGTGATTGCTGGATCATAGGACAGTTCTATTTTTAACTTTTTGAGAAACCTACAAGGAGGTTCTTTTAAAACTATTTCTTTGAAGACTCGAGAATGAAAATATGCCTTGTATTATTTTTCACAGTTACTGAGCTTTTCTATATTCCCCCCCAATGTAATCAAAGGGAACAAGATGACATATCTTTGTCTCCTATGCTATCAAACTCTTGATCACCTCACCAAGAAGGGATACTGAGTTTCTGAAGAAAGACTTGGGATCCAATTTGTTTCTCTGAACAAGCATCTCTGCATGAAGAGCCTAACTCCGCTACTCAGCTATTGTGGGGAAGTATGACCACTTCATCCCAGTCCCTCCTGACTCCAGATAGCCTCCCCCAACCATAGAAAGAACATGACCCTGGGGGACTTGTTCCTAAAAGTCTCTTCATTGTCATGAATATGTGGCCCACATGAAAGTGTAAAATAATACAATTATCCATTTTAGTTTGCTTTTTCTGTCTTTCAAACTGAGGAGTATTTGGCATGTTTCTGATAGATAATGTATATAATAACCCCCTTCCATACTCAACACACACATATACATTCAACCATCCTTCATATACACACTTCTAAATTGGGCAAACAAGAAAAATCAAGTTATGCCTTGTAATAGGAAGGAAGAGTATTTGCCTCTTTTATTCAGCTTGAGTTACCCATTGGAGGATTTTCTCATTTTTGAAAATCACCTTGATTTAGTTAAGGACAGATTTGTTTATAAAAATCTTTTTTAAAGCAACTAATGCACTCTTTCTCAAGCAGAGCTGAATTTTTAATAGCTAAAGACATTACCATCATCCTCCTTCCCTCCCCAACAAAAAGGTGCTTGCTTATTTTTTACATCTGTGTTCCTCGAGACTTCCAGGTTTGTTCCCCCTGCAAAAGCCACAGCAACTTCTAAGGTGCCCAGTAGTGGGGAGAGGTGGAATCCACCCTAGCCAGTGCAGTTCTTTCTTTCTCATATTTCTAATGGTTCCTGAAACACTGAACTTCAGTAAAATTTGCTAAGACGACAAATGTTAATACCTTGAACCAATTCACTCAAAGAGAAACAAGTTGGCCACAGCTGCAGGTGGACAAGGTGAGTAATCCACACACAGGAGGTCTGCCAGAGCAGCCCCTAAGCTGCGGGGCAAATCCCAAGAGGGGTCTCCAGCTAAAAATACTAGAAGACCGTTTCTTGCTGCTAACCAGCTCACCTTAGCCATGAATAATCAGAGGAGGGGAAAGCCACTTTAAAAGAGTTTTTTTTGGGGGGGGGGGGCTGGGTGGCCCAGTCGGTTAAGCATCTGCCTTTGGCTCAGGTCATGATCTCAGGGTCCTGGGATGGAACCCTGCATTGGGCTCCCCGCTCAGCGGGGAACCTGCTTCTCCCTCCCCTCTGTCTGCTGCTCCCCTTACCTGTGCTCTCTCTCTTTCTCTGTCAAATAAAGTTTTTTTTAAAGTTTTTTTAAACATCAATGTACTTGGTATAATTTTCTTGCCCCATCTTTCTTTTTTTTTAAAGATGTATGTCTTCACTGGCTGACAGGGACAAATTTCCCCCTGCTCCCCCGTATAAATCCACCTCACTGTCTACTTCCCCACCTCCCTGCAGCCCTCCAGTTGGATTCTGTGATAAATACTGCTGCTGCTGCCCTGATTTTTATCTCGAATCAGAAACTGAACACAATCTCAAAAACCTGTTTTCTAAACTCCCAGTGACTGAGACAGGAAGGGGTGGGGGGTGGGGGGTGGAGAGGATGGGCGGCCTGTTTGTACACCCACTGGCACTGCCTCTTCCTCACCAGTGAAGCTTTCCATGGAAATTCTGGCTGCATTAGCCTTGGCTAAGCTTGGGACTATTTTTGGAAGCCTAAAAACCTCAGGGGAATGACTTTTACTTTTATTCATGTACAGGGTCCTTACTTTTATTTATTAAAGAAACAAAAACATGTCTCCTGCTTAACTTCAACCAGCTTTCATGTCAAGCAAAACAAAACTTGTTGGCTGGTCCAATCGACCACTGGCCAGGGTAGAGGGGGAGCCCCTTCTGCAGTGCATCTGAAGCATATGTGACCTGGGTATTAATCACCGCTCAGACAAAGGGAGGAGTTGTGGTCTTCTGAGACTCTTGTACCAAAGGAACAACTCTGGGAGAACGTTTGAGTCCGGCTGGGAGAGAAAAAGTATCTGGGCAAAATTCCAGGCAATCTGAAGTGTTTTCAAAAGCATTTCAGGTAGGAAAGAAAAGAAATGGAAGGCTCAGTGCTCCCCCGACTCCCAACACTGTCACTGTGACACTGACATCCTAGAACCTTAAAAAAAAAAAAAAAATCCTCAGCAGAGAGGATCACAGAGTGAGAATCACCCCACAGATTTAGCTTCACCCCCTCCCAGAGTCTAAGTGTTCATTTTAACAAGTTGTGAAGGGCAGGCAGCCAACCCCTCGGCCTCCACAAGACAAATTGATTCAAGGTTTTCTCCCTGAGCCTGCAGCCAGGGTGCCTGAAACAATAGCAGTTGGAGGGGTGCTATTGTTTTATCTCAGTGGTGATTTGAAATGCTCTTACCAAGGACTAGTGGTCCACCAGGCATCTACAGATGGGAGCAAGAAACAGCAAGAAATTCAAGTAAAGTGGAAGTTAAAGCTCTCCTAGGGCACTAAACAGAGCTGCTGTGAAAGTCCGCGGGGAATGTGCTGGGTGTGGCACCACCGGGCCTAGTATCAAGGCTAGGCCTCTGTCACCTCCGCTCTTCCTTTCCTTCTATACCCTCTCCATGGCTCCTCACCTGTTATTCTAGCTGAGATTCACATTATACCCCACGATGCCGGACAATGGCCACAAAGGTCTATGCCACAGTGGGCAAATCAGTCCAGCTCCCCTGGACTGGAGTTTCATCCAGTTAACTGGGTGTGTGACGGAGGCTGCCAACTGCCCGCCCTAAGTCTGTTTCCTCCTCTTCCTGGGCACACGGCTAGAGGACATAACCTCGCTTCCTTTGTGGCTAAGCACAGCCATGTGACTGGCCAACGCACTATGAACAAAAGTGGTGTGCCCCCTTTTTCTCTTCCCACCAACTGGATGTGGTTAATGCTGGAGACCTAAATAGCCACACATCGAAGATGGCAAAGCTGGAAAACATATCCCAGAATCACCATGTGAAAGAAAGCTGACCTTTAACCAAAATATCTGACCGGGACTATTTCACGTGCAAGAAATAAACATTGACTGCTTTGGACCACTGAAGCTTTATGGCCAGTTACTGCAGTCTACCCTACCCTAATACGGTGTGATTAAAAAACCCCTACCCTGCCTACCTCAAAGGACAGTGGGAAGAATCAAATGAGACATTTTGTGTGGAACTATATCACATCCTTCAAGTCTGGAGCAGAAATAACATCATCTGTAGAGAGCAAAGCACCCATAAATTAATGGCATGTACTGAATCCAGGCATGATGCTATTTAAATGTTTTGTAAGAATTCTTCCGTTTAATCCACATAACGACTATGAAACAGATACTACTGCCATTCCCGTTAACCAGATAAGAAAACTAGGGCTTACAAGAGTGAACCACTCACCCCACATTCAACTAGAGTTGAGAACAGCACGTCTGACACCAAATGAATAATTGGGACTTTTTAATTAAGTGAAACTTTAAAAGCACTTTGCTTCAATTACCTATTTCAAAAGAAAGCCATCTTTGGCCTACTATTTGCCATCATGCTGACTCAGTTTTTCCAATTTATTTTCCATCTACACACACAGTTCCCATCCACGGCAGCTAGTGTTCTTTCAAACAAATGATGCAGACTACCACCTAGATTCCTATCATAAGTTTGGATGCAGGATTTGACGTTTACTAGGTGTATTTTAAAATCTCAGTCCAGTACACTTTTTTTTATTCCCTCTAGGACCTCTTTTGTCCTCTTAAGTGCATTTAATATAAGCTAAAAGACAAAGAAACGCTGTTTAATGGGTGAAAGAGGGCAAGGGCACCTCCCAGGTATTAACTCATTTAAGAAATCTTAAAGCAAGGTTACCTCATGCTTCCACCATTAGAGTCCCAAAGTACAATTACCAAAGCCTAGTAACGAGACCACCAAAGGTAGGCAGGCCATTATAAAAATTTAAGAGCTCTTGAGTACTACGGTTTTGCAGCCGGTCAGCTCAGTTATTTAGCACATGTTTTTTCCATCCTTGCAATGCATGGGGAAAATTCAGTGTCCAACATCTTTTAAAACCACATTTCCACCTGTGTGGGGCAGTGGAATTAATAAGCATATAGAATAACCTCACAAATTTGGATCCCACTCATCTGGAATTCATGATATTTCAGTTACGCCTATGTGGGCCTGGCCAGAGAAAGAAGCTGGCAGGGGCGGAGAGGTCAATGCACAAAGCTAGAGTGAAGTAAGGACTGGCAGGGTCAAGGGGGGTGGGGAGAGAAATCAGGCTGCAGAGCTCAGAGACCATTAAAAATACAGGTTTTAATGATCAAATTAAAATCATATATATGAAGTCACTAATTGTGGGCCGAGATGGACTTTACCCTCTGATATTAATGTGGGTTTGGGAAATGAATTTAAACACACTAATGAAATCAGAGGAGGAATGTTTCATTTACTCGCAGATTAAACCAAACTGTATTTTCTTGTATTTTGCAGAAATACATTCACAAAAGCTATTGGCTGAAATCTATTCACTGAAGGAGGGAAACAGCATAAGCCTAAGAGTCTCCCTGACATAAAAATGATAAAATTCCAGTCTACAAAATATAGTTCAAATCTGAGACACGTAGTAACTCTGATAACCCTCCTACAATCCCTGACCATTCCCACATACAAGCAACCTGTTGTTGAGTCTGTGAGGTGTAGACTCCTCTGCAGACAGGAAGTAGATAGATCCAAGCTCAAAACTGACCATGGACCTACCAAGGTAAGGCCATGTTTACTGTGCTTATTTCTGTTGTTTAAAAAAATAGGTGATTTCAAACTAGACTTCTAAACCACACTAGATTAACCATCCTGGGGTTCATTCTCCTCCATTTTATCCTAGGGACCTGCTCCCTCCAGCCTCTTCAGACATCCTCTAAGATTATGAACACAAGGCAGCCTTGTTACCTTTGGGGATGGTTTCCGTTCTGATGCTGTTAGAGAAGATAAAAAGCATAAATAGCCCTACAGAGACAAATAAACATGCTCCACTACCTCCATGAGACACCAAAATATATCATTCTCTCTTAAGGAAAAGAAAATATCAGTATGGTATGACAAATACCTTCTTATAATAGAGCAATACACTAGGCAGAACAAAAGTTAAAAGAAAGGAAATCTCCACTTAAACTGTTTATTGAATCTTCTTTTTTCTTCAAACCAGAAAGCAGTTCACCATCTTAGGTTTCCAGAGCTGTCCCAAGACCTTTGCCTGTTTCTCATCTCTTCCAGCCATTTTCCAGCTATTGATCAGAGGAAAAAGACAAATAACTGAAACTGTAATCCTAAGAAGAAAAATTATTTTGTTCTGATTATTAAAGCATTCAGAAAATACAAATATAAAATAAAAAACACCTATAATCTCACAGCCCAGAGATATCATTTCATCCTTTTAAACTTTTTCTATATATAAATATGCATATGTCATTTTAAAATTTTTACCAAAATAGTAAGGCTTTATAGTCTTTTTTTTTCCTCCTTAAAGAATACATGATGGTTACATTTCCTGATCAATAAAGATCAACATTATCATGGTGATTGTACATCATAATTTGACCAATCCTCCATTGATTTTTATCAAGATATTTTCTAATTTTCCTCCTTTATAAAGAATGCTATGATAAACATTCTTTGTGCATACCTGGGTGAAATTGCTTTATTTGATCCTCTCTTTAAGCATATACATTGGCTAAGGATTTCAATAGTTATTGTCATCCTTGCACAGGGGCCATGCTAATCTTCTCTGTATCGTTCCAATTTTAGTATATGTGCTGCCGAAGCAAGCACATAGTTATTGTCAAACTGTACTTCACAATGTTCTGAATATCTAAGTTTACTATCCTAATAGAAAAGTAAGCAAATGCCCACCATCCACCTTGACAACTCTTAGCATTAATAGACTTTTTTACTCTTTGCCATTCTGATTGTTGTTCAGTTTCTAGTAAAGCAAGACAAGCATTTTTGGCCATTCACATTTCCTCCTTCACGATTTATCTACTGCACAGTTTTTCTAATGATATACTTTGCTTTTTCTGAATAATTGGGACCCTCAGCTGCTCTGAATTTGCTCCAAAGTTGTCCTTGCCTTCTGCCACAGATCTGTTAGTCTCAAACTAAAGGTGTCTATTGTCATCTTTCCTAAATCAGCGTCCCTCTCTCATAGCTATGGCTTTTCTGTTAGCTTTGGATATCTTAAAGGAGCCATACTGTGTGTGTATGTCTCTCTCTCTCTCTCTCTCTCTCTCTCTCTCTCTCTCTCTCGATTAAAATGGTAGGAGGTGGGACAAATCAGAATGTTATAAGTGATGTAGTAAGGGGCTCTGTTAAACCCTAACCTATATTTTTCTGCTGAGCCTCAGACATGAATACTGGGATAAAATTTGAAAATTTTAAATAACAATCTTCCTTGGAGCCACCAGGAAAACTTACTGGACCCTATACCCACCCATTCACTGACCCAGGTAGAATTATAGCAGAGATGAAAAACAAACAAACAAACAAAAAAAAAAAAACTGCTTTAATGTTCAATTTCTGAAGTTTTACATAGATGTTAAAAATTCATAACAAAAATGTGGAAAGCCAAAAATTTTTGTGTCATAGGAACCAGCATTTTTAAGAGAAAAGATCTTTGAGAATTAAAAGCTACATGATGAAAGAAGCAAAACTTAGAGTTTATAAGCCTGTAGTTTTGATCTATGAGAAACGTGGCACCTCCCCTTCAAGCATGACGGGGGTAAGAAGTGAGGTTGAGTTGGAAATATTGGTGGGGGCATTATTTAATTACTCCAAAGCCAATAGCACCCTGAGAAATTGCTCAAATTAATGAACCAAGGGGAAAAATAAATGAAGAGTCAGAGAGTGTGTACAGAGACCAGATGAGAGCTGTCCAGCCTAGGAAGGGGGGATGCTTAATCTGGACAGAGCTCTGTGAATTGATGCTGAGAGGGCCAGACATAGAGGGACCCTCAGGAGGAACTGAGTCAGCTCTGAGACACGGTCCAGTCTCTTGCCCAACACAAAGCCATTGCCCAGTACCAAGGATCCATGTGGTAGCTGATCCCAAAGCTGCAGACTATCAATCACCATTCCTGTGAGCTCCTTCATCGCTTGTGCTGAGCATCATCTTAACTGTCCTCATTTCCAACTCTGAGCACTTCCTCCAATAGCCGCATACCACCCAAGAATCTTCCTGGTACATCCAAACTGTCCCAGGTGGACAAGGCCCATTCAACAGCTCATCACTTTTATAACCCTCCTGAAGCCAAGGGTGGGAATCCTGACATTGAGCAAGGCAGGGATTAGTGTAGAAAGGTAAGCCCCAGGCACATGATCTTTGAAGGGAGTGAACAAAAGCCCTAGAGATTCCCGCCCCACCCTCCTCATTGCCTACCACCTGCTCCAATCAGGATAGCTGTGAAATGAAGCCCCATTATATCTGCCTGGCCTCACCTGTGAGAAAAGTGAACCAGCTCTGCCAAGAGTCTACTTGCTGAGAGTCTGAGAAATCTTTTAGGGAAAACACCTAAAAATGAAAGAAGCAGACACACACAGTCTGCTCAGTATCACCCTCTAACTTCCTGAGAGCAAGGACTTTACCTTATCATCACTGTATTCTAAGTATCTGGCCCAGTGGCAGACACCCTGAAGTTCCAGTAAATGGTTTTGGGAATGAATAAATGGATGGATGGAATACAGCACAATGTCCCTAACTTGGATTTGTCCAAACTACAAGAACGTTGAGAAATGTTAGTCAAGAACATACAGCTGCATTTTCTCTGGTCTCTCACTGAGAAATTAAGAGACAAAGCAGAAATATTTTCCTACCTTGAAGGAACAAAGAAGGGGACATAGCCATGCTTTCCATGCCTGCCCTGAACACAATGTGACTCTGGCACAGGGAGGGCTCCAGAGAGCACAGAGCAGGTAGGGGCTCCGGATAATGGCAGTCCTGCTGATGACGGTGACTGTACCCATAATCACCTTAGGAAGCCACCTAATGGGTGCATTACCGGGAGATGACTTGGGAGAGGTTTCATGAAAAAGCTGGGTCTTGAGACAACCTTTTATTACTTAAGTATTTACTGAGCATCTATTAGCTGCAGATAGCTATGCGTCAACCTTAGAAAACTGGGGAAATTCTGAATGAACACTGAGAAGTGGAGGGGACACTAAATGGAGAGAACAAAGTAAAGATACGAAGGCAAGAAAAACAACAGAAAAAAGACTCACAATTTACAAAGCAATTTGACATATATCATCTCATTTAGAAGGGAGATAATAGTGAGCAGATAAACAGGCAAGTCTAGAGTCAATAACACATGGGGCTGATAAGTCTCAGCTGGGGGGATATATTGGTAAAGACAATGCGTGCAAAATAGGGAAGTGATCTATTCTCTCCCTCAAAGGCTTTCTGGATGGAAGCAGGCAGTTAGACATTACTTAAAATTTCCATACAATGGTACTTCTCTTAGACCAGCTGGGCAGAGGCTAGAACTCACCTACCTTGGATGTCAAGTTTCCAGAACTGTTTCCTCATGGCGCATGTATTCCACACCACAGCACATTTTTAAATAGCAAATTTGGGCGAGGTTTTTAAACATAAAATTTTTAAGTGGTTTCATGACAGTTGCAAAAACCGGACTGACTCAATGAATTTATTCGTCAGAGGATCCTGGGCAGTTAGAATTCCAGGTTGCTATTTACAAGACCAAGGGTTAATTAATTCCCTTCTTGCATCTTATAGAGCTGCCACTGCTGCATACCCATGGAGAAAATGCTGAATGCTGGATTCATGATTGAATGAAATAAACGCTTTGTAATCAATGGTAATCTGTATTTTAACTCCCACCCCAAATTTCAGAAGGTGGCAAGGTCTGACACCTTTCCCCATCTAGAGGCAGGTAACATGAAAAATAATGCCTTGCTTCCTTTTCCCCCTCTTAGTACATCTCCAACCTATGCCTCAAACTCTGGCTAACACAGCTCTTGAATTAATGTGTAGAGAGTTTCCCAAGATCAACACTGACATCTTTCATCAAAGCCTTAATTCAAGGCTAACTGGTATTTTAAGGTAACAGAACCAGCTGTGCACACAACATGTTTGCCTGAGACACCTCTGCAAGATCCAGGCTTCTTAATATAATCATTCAAGCATGAACGAGTCCAGCAGCTCCCTGGAATCTCTGACCAGATAAAGGCAGACAGGCAGCTACCCTTAGGAGTTTTGCATTCCACGCTGAGTCCAGCTGCCTTGACCCCCTGGGAATTTCTTTCTCTGTAATTCCAAGTATTTGGACCAAGCAGCTTCATCCTCAGCAATTTGACAGTTCAATTAATATTGTCATACCTAGATAAATGGGACTATAAAACATCCATGTGTCATTACAATATGGTCTATTTTTAGGAACCACCCAAATTGGACAGGGTCTTAAAACAGGTCACTGAGGCCTCTGAATTTACGAATTCCTGGTCAGAGGATGGTCTCTCCTGCTCTCAGGTGCCCTCCCTTCTCGGTTCCTTCTAGCAGATGATCGATTACCAGTGTCATGGGTCAAAAAGTTCATTTATCTGCTGCACATCCCCCAGAACTTAGTCTCTGATGATACAACTCTGCAAACGCTTGGGAGCAACAGACTAATTTCTCTAATGAAACTTGCTTCACTCTGGAGACTGGGAAATGAGGGTAGACTGATGGCCCTTTGCTTCCACCACCATTGCCCCTCTTGTCTCAAAAGCAGTTCTCCTTCATCAGAAGCAAAGTGAATAAGATCTGAATACTGGGACAGGATTCTGACATTAAATTATCTGATTCCAGAGACTATACACCTTGAGGAAATGGTCCCTTCTGGGAAGCAGAAAACCTGATTGGGCAAGAAATACAAAAAGAGTTTCTAGCCTTTGGAGGTACCAAGCAGATTTTATTTCAGAGAGCCGCAAAAACTGAAATGAATTATTTTTCAAATAAAGTAAAATAACCTCATGTATTTACCACATTATGCCCTGAAATTACTGGAGAAGTAAAACTGACTCCCATATGACTTGAAGTCTTCTATCTCGAAATGATCAGGTGATTCAACCACCACCATAATCCTTTTAAATTTTTAAGCTATACTTCTAACTGGATTCTACCTATATGTGCCTGTCAGTGTATTACTCAAAAGTGCTCAAGAAGTTGCCTGTTTTGATCCTATTTTGTAGGGTGGGTTAGAAGTTTCAACAGATACCTTAGATTCAGTTTGTGGGTTTAAAAAATTTAAAAGGGGGAATAGAAGTTTTCCAAAAGGTATATATTCTGTGGCATTTCATGGGGTTCAACTTAATTCTGTGAAAGTGTGGCAGGATGGGATTTGCTTTTCCTTTTCTTTTCCTTTGCACCCCCTTTCTGGGACTAGAAGCAAAACCATCTCCTTCCAGGGAACCTGGCCACAAAGCATAATAGAAGAAGGTCTTTGAAATGCAGGGAAAAGAGGCTCAGACACTTAACAAAATAATACCAGAGCTATGCTCTCAGAATATCTGGGAACAGTCACTTTTCCTCACGACCTCCCCTCTCTATGCAGGACCTAAAGCACAATCACCAGCTCCACCAGCACCCAGCCCCACTGAGAAAAACAAAAGCTGGGAAGAGGAAACCTTAGGAAATGCAGAAAGGATCATGAGGAAGAAGAAGGGAGAGAATGATCAGAAAAGAGAGACTTCCTAAGCCCATCTGCAGGCACTCAGTATGGACTGGAATAATCTGGAAGAGAAGTGATTTCCACCCATCTTCTGAACTCCGAGTGTAGTCAGTCCTCCAAGAGGATCCTCCAGCATGAAGACCCTCCAATACTAAGAATATTAAGTGAAGGACTGCATATTCCTGCCTTCCAGAAGTCAAGGGCATGACTAAGAGGTTCCATGTGGCTAGAAGTTATAGGGAAATCCCATTACGCTAGGCCCATGGTTCAGGGAATTATACATTTAAAAATAAGTTTCCCAGGCAAGATAGCTTCATGATGTGGCTTTGCCTCTCTTCCAAATAATAGATGAAAACAGAAAGGGATGAAATCATAAGACATATATAGGCTCAAAATATCTATAAAAAATCTAAAGTTAAGGGTTGAAGCTATGGGTCTGCTGGGTTCCTGGAGTCATAAGTAGAGGCAGCCCAAGGCTGCCAGAGTAAGACAAGGTAATAAGAACTAAAGGTAGCTCCATTTACAGGTAGGTATAGAGCCAGGTACTCTGCATGAAGCCATGTGGCTGAGGTTTTCTTGATTATGGAAGGAGCTAGAAAATAAAGTACTGACCTAACACAGAGGGCTACAGCTTCATATGAAGCTGTGAGCTGAGGGAAATGGGGGCGAAGAGACAGAGCTTCATGACAAGGAACTAAGTTTATCATGAAAGCTCAATTTTAAGGTGTGGCAGCCCAGAGATAAAGGCAAAAATGGAATAGCAACAAAACAGAACAGGATACCAAGGAAGAGGGAAAAAAAACAACAAAAGCTCCTACTTAAAATAAATCTTCAAACCAAAATTCTAAAACCTAAGAAATCTAATACGAAGAAAGTTAGCCACCAAACTTGAACATAAATTTATTACAGGTGAAATAAACTGTATGGAAGAATTTCACAAAAAATAAAACAAGCATGCTTAGGATGCTCAGAAAGATGCCATCAAAGTGAAAATTTACAAAACAAAACACATAACAATGAAGAACTGATATATGTGATTTTTAAAAACTTACCTGAAGTCTTAGAAATGAAAAATATAGTGATTGAAATTTTTTAAAAACTAAAAAGATGTAATGACCTCTGGACTAGAAACAAAGAGATAATTAAAGATATGAAAAATAAGGCAGATCAAGGAAGATGAGAAGAGCATCCATGAAGGAGAGCAGCCTGGCCTAAGGAGTCAGAAACCAAGCAGGAGGTGGCTACATGGGGCAGCCTGTATGTATGCATACATATATACACACATGTATATATGTCTATCTATTATTTATGTAAAGGTACATATATACATGTTTCCTAGCTCTACCAAGAAGGCCTTAGGGCATGGACACCACAAAAACAATGAGCACACCTAGTGCCCAGTGCCTGGCTTCTAAGTACTCCTCTCCACTGCAAGATCAGAGTTCCTTCAAAAAAACAGATGATTTCAAGACCGGGATAGGGAAAGTAGAACACCCTGTCATACCAGAAAGCAAGAAAATGCTTAAATAATGATGGGGACATGTCAAAAGAACACAGAAGCCGGCTTGGATGGATCCCAACTCATCTTGGTGAGGTTTAAGCAGAATGTGATGAGACGGGAACAGCAGCAAAGGTCTCCTGCACGCTGCCATCAAAAGGAATGAGATCTTGCCATTTGCAACGACGTGGATGGAACTGGAGGGTGTTATGCTGAGTGAAATAAGTCAATCAGAGAAAGACATGTATCATATGACCTCACTGATATGAGGAATTCTTAATCTCAGGAAACAAACTGAGTGTTGCTGGAGTGGTGGCGGGTAGGAGGGATGGGGTGGCTGGGTGATAGACATTGGGGAGGGTATGTGCTATGGTGAGCGCTGTGAATTGTGCAAGACTTGAATCACAGATCTGTACTTCTGAAACAAATAATGCAATATATGTTAAGAAAAAAGAAAAAGAAGAAGATAGCAGTAGGTGAAGAATGAAGGGGAGTAAGTTGGAGGGGGAGACGAACCATGAGAGACGATGGACTCTGAAAAACAAACTGAGGGTTCTAGAGGGGAGGAGGGTGGGGGGATGGGTTAGTCTGGTGATGGGTATTAAAGAGGGCACATTCTGCGTGGAGCACTGGGTGTTATGCACAAACAATGAATCATGGAACACTACATCAAGAACTAATGATGTAATGTATGGTGATTAACATAACAATAAAAAAGGTCTCCTGCACACTAATGGTTCCAACACCATGTGGTACAACAGGATGTCAGATGGCTCTCGATGAGAGAGCATATATTTGACCTAACTGGTTTTGTTGTCTTCTCACACGCTCTGAAGTATTTAGTGCTTTAAAGCAACAGTGTGAAAATCAATTGATCACATAATGTCCCTCCTACTGCCCTCTTGTGAACACCACAGTTTGAAACTTCAAAATCCCAGATAGGGACATTAACTTCAAGTCTGATCTTTGTAATCAAACCAGCTCTGAAATGGCCTGCTTTTAGGAGATGTAGGATGAATGTTTTCATTTCACAGAATCATAGAGATTAGAAATGGAAAAGATTTATTAAGTCATCTTATGCTTGCAACCTGCTAGACAGACATTGTTCCCTAAGGTCTGTGGACTCCAACTGCCTCCAGGCATGCTTGCAATGAGGCTACCGTCCCCTACCTTGAGCAATGTCTCCACATTCTGATAGTTCTTCCACTCAAAAGATTTTCCCCTGGGATTTAACCCCACTAGTTCTTTTGTAATTTTTTTCTTTTTTCATCTCATTTTGCAATTATAGCTTTTTTACCATTCCCCCTAAAATGGGAAAAAATGTCTTTTCGTTCTATAACCCTTAAAGGGTGCTGAACCAAAAACTGAGCGAGAATTATGTTTCAGTTTAACTCTGAGGCATTTCTACCATTTGCTCAATGCCAATGGTGAAAGTAAACAAAAGTGGGAGGAATACATAGTGAGTTACAGGGATCCTAGCATATGTAGAACTTTGTATGATTCAGAAGACAAACATTTTGTGAGATGACTATAGAGCTTCCATCAGATTATCAAAGAGTGACCCCAAAATGTTTAAGAACTGCTGCCCAGAGCAAGGTCACAGAGGAGAAATGGAACAAGCCCTTGACTTGGGAATAGATCAGCTATACATTCTTGAATCTGCTGCCAACCAACTATATGGTTCGAACAAGTCTCTTTACTTCTCTGGGCTTTGGTTTCTATCTCTGAAAAAAATAAAATAAAAAGGGAGGGGCATGGAGGAAAAGATGGCAAAAGAGAAAAAGGAGGTTGAATTAGATTATTTCTGAGGTCCCTTTCCACCCACAGAATCCTATTGCATAATGACCACCACCAGTTCTTAAGTTCTAGTTCTGAAAGCTTCACCCATGGGCTGACAGCCATTAGTTTATTCCAACTCCTGCCTCTCTCCCAGATGAAGATCTTTGACATAGGTGTGCTATGTATAAGTAGCAGCAATAGACTCTAGTACAGATAAGCATGGAACACTGCCCCAGCCACATCCAACACCACAATACCCCAGCTTGTGAATAAAGTTCCCTGGGCCATTACTCAGTCTCACTGTCCTTGATCTTCTATATTGCTCCAAAATGGAGGCCCCAGGGCTTTGAAAAAATGCTATTCAATTTCTCTGTTTCTTCATTTATTCCACATTTACTGAGCAGCTACTATATGCCAGGCACTAAGCTACATCCTGGGACACTACTGTAAATAGACCAGTCCCCATTCCCAAGAGCCTAAGGAACCTAACAGCACATAAAAGCTCTCTCTGTGGAGCTGTGCATGGTCCAGGGGTAGCTCCTGGCTTGGTTCAACTGAGAGAAGACAGACATGGTTCAAATGAGGGAAGCATTGAAATGAGAAGAGACGGAGACTCCAAACCATACACCTACCTATCCAGGGAAGGGTGCTGCTAGCACTTCTCAGAAGTGAGAATGAAAACCCAACCTAAGTTGCACTATGTCCCTGTGCTTGGCAGGAAAGATGCTAAGGTTTTTTGTATTCAAGTTTTTCTTCCACTAAAAAGAAACTGACTACCATACTAGACTAGCACATGAATATTGCTCTCCCAAGGAGCAGGATTCCATCCAACTTTGAGCCAGCTGACTTCATTAGACCACACCTAGTAACACTAATCCTGGTGTTATGTTTCCCATGAGGGAAGAGCAGACAGCATCTGTTTCTTTCCTCGAATGGCTAATATTTCCTTGCCTCTGTTCTTTTCCTTTCAAGTTCACATCTTATTCTAGTGGAAAGCATTTCTCTCATTTAAGACAAAAGGCTGCCAAGTATAAAGCATTCTCTCATGACAATACCAAAATGCACAAAATTCTATACTTAAATTGTTTACCATTTCTTTCTTTCTGGTGGTGATACTTGCCTGAGCTAAAACTGTGAGTCTACAAAGTAAAAGTAGGCTCATGGCAGTGAATGAAGTGGTCACTTCACAGACAGTACCAGTGATCCAGAACTGAGACTCAGCACCACCATCTCCCCCAGAATGCCAGGAAGATATTCCTCTCCCACTAGGGACTCAGAGATCAAACCCCATCTCACTTACGGAGAATATGCTGTCACAGCCAACCACCTGCTCCCCACCCCCTATAGCTGGATAGTAGTGAGGATGTCCTACACAAAAGCCAGGATGGAAGAAGTGTCATAATAAAGTAACAAGGATAGAGCAAATTGTACTCATTCACTGCAAGTACATAATATGTAAGTAACATTGACCACTTGAGGTAAAGAGGGAGACCCCCCAGGGGGACACTCAAATAACAAACCCACACTCAAATAAAGATGTTTCACTAAGTCACCTTATAAATGGAAAGGGTCCCATTGGATGAAGAGTCCTTTGTTTCTCTGTTCTGTTTGCAGTTAGGTGCTGTGGCAGGGCTGAATTGCATCATATAAAAAAGAGGTCAGGAGTCTGAAGTTCCCAAAATAAAGGAGAAGCAGGATGTGGGAGAGGCCAAGATGGTTGGGGGTCAGGAAGGGAAGGAACAGAGAGAAGGAAGAAAAGAACAAGGCTACATAGGGGAGAAAACAAATGCCTAGTAAGGATTTTAAGTTGTTTTGAGATGACGAAGGTATGTGCCCCCAGTTCTCCTATGTGCAATCTACAAAAAAATGACAGAGCTTACTGATGGTTTTTATGCAAATGGATTCTTCGGGATTCAAAGTGAAAACAGAATAATCCAGGCAGGGAACTGGAAGATAAAAAGCCACACAGCTCACTCAACTCCATCATACTCCCAATATGCCCACTGTCCCTGCGAGGAGGCCTCCAGGGAAGACTAGGGAAGGACAGTCCTTGCAAGATCAGTGTGGGGGCTCACCCATTCTCAGCAGGGTCTACTATCTGGAATTCAGTTCTGCTAAGTGTCTGTTACTATGCCCTTCCTGCTGGAAGTGAGTGATCAAGCCCCACCCAGGAATAGCCATACTCAAATTACAGGAATAGCTCATAGAGTCAGCAATGTCATTTACCTCCTAAAGCTACACGTTCCCTGTGGTTACTAGAGCCAGCTTCATGAGTGTGCAACCTGTGCACACCCACAGGTAGGAGGGCCTACCCTTGGTTTAACGCTCTTCTACTCCCTAGGGAAAGAGAAGGAAAACTGGGAGGGGCAGAGGAGGAAGGGGAGTGAGCTTGGAGGAAAGTCTCCCCAGTGTGGGGATTCTGCCAGTTGCTGAGGAAGTCTATTCCAATTATGCATTCCAGAACTGGGGCAACAACCACAGGACAGGTTTGGGGGGCTGACTGGGTGGCAGATGGATCTGAGCTAAAATTCCATTGATCACCTATCCTCTGTGCCCTACTCAGACTGGTGGGCCACAGTGACATTTTGGGTCTCCTGAAATTAGTATCAGTTCAGAACCAATGCCTAGGAATCTCTGAAAAGTTTATTTCCTTTTCCATAATGCACATTCACCCCCACAAAAGAATGTAGGTCTTTTAGGAAAGAAAAGAAAACCTGCAACTGCTACAAAATTGTTCTATTCCTATCTGGTCTGCCTACACATCAGTGCTGCCATGAGGATCACCACACAAGAGAGCCTTTGGTACTGAGTAAATTATTCAATCAAAAAAAAATTATAATAAGAAAGGATATTAGTTACAACATGGTGCTTCTTTCCTGGACATGAAAACACGGTCACCTTTCCAGCTTTTCTTCTCTACCTCCAACTGTGATAATAATTTAAAACTCTCCTAATAAGACTCTTGGACTAGATAAAACATCAACGCCGGGTTTAAATTTCCAAGATCTCAGATAGATCCAACCAGTATCTTCCTCTACATTTTCATGACCTAAGAGACACACAGATACAGGACCTACTTTCTTTTGTCTTATTTTGGAAGCAGTGATGACATACACACAAACATTGAGATCTGTACAGGGTACCATTTAACTTAGCTAAATGTCTAATTTAGTTAATTTAGCTAGATTGTGCAGTGCAGACTGAAAGCAGTGATGCTCCAGCAAAAGGAAGCAACTCCCCACAGGAGTCTCCATGACTCATGCCACTTCTCCCTTCAGCAAGACCAATAGTACAGTTTGGCCTCATCTCTGTCACCACAGAGGGCACACTTAGCACCCAAATCTTGGCATTTCCTACTTCCTCAGCTCATGTTTCATGCTGCTCCTGAGAGCTGACACACTCACCATTCTAATGATATAGTTACACCTCTTCTGATTAATCATCACAACATCCCTAGTCAACAACTGTTGGAATTTGGGAACCTGGCTTTTATAATTTGGGTATTTCACTAATTTCAGTCATTTTCAGTAATTTTCCAGAACATTCAGGTCTCTAAGGCAGATGGGCAGTTTCTCTGATAGGACAGCTTCCCACATCTTTGGTAGAAGAACATGGGGTTCACAGACAAGGGTTTGTCATGCCAGGAACCCAGGTAGGACCACTAGATATGAAAGTGATCGACAGATTGCCAATTCCTGGGAGTCTAGAACCTGGAATAGTCAAGAAGCTCCAACCATGAACCTTTTCACACTAGGAGCCATTCTTGTTTGTACTGATGGAATAATATACATCATGTGGTATGACTATGGGGGTGGGGGGACTCTTCATCCCCATGGCAGGTGTCCAGTTGGTCTGAGCTATCTGAGGACAATTACTGTCAGAAGGGCCCTATCTAGCAAAAGTGGTTCATAAAACTTTTTTCTACTTTTATGTGATGTCTTCGAAGATTGTATGGATCTCTCAACAACTTCACCCTAACTACTCCTATTCTTTGAGTCATTAAGTCCAAGGTTGGTTACCAGACATCATGGGTATGACAGAAACATTCAATACACACTGAATATTCATGAGCTCACCCACATTTCCCAGCCCCTCCCCCCTAGTGACTAGGGGCAGGCCATATGGTTAGTTCTGGCCAATGGGCCATGAGTGAAAGTAATAACATCACTTCTGGACTGAAATTTTGAAGAGCCAGTGCATGACCCTCTGACTCTGTCTTCTACTTCCAAAAGCATTACCAGGATGTCAAGCAGCCTCCATCTCTGAGTCAAGGCCAGTAAGTAAAATGCTCTAGGGAACTGCCAAGCTTTTCTTGAATAATAAATAAACCTTTATATGTTTAGTCACTGAGATTTTGGAGTGTGTTCATCACAGCAGCAGAGCTTAGCCTGACTAATATGACTAGGCAGCCAGAAGCACCTACTGCACAGTGGGACTCAAAGCTGGGAATGGAACATAATAGCATATCCCGAAGATAAGGGAACTCTTTCCTCAAGATTATCTGGGTCAGAAGCTACCAAAAATAGTGGCCATCTAACTGGTAACAAAAGAAAAGTAGAGAAGTGCCAAATAAAATAAGGAAAGGAAATGAAAGTCTGCCCTCTCTTGTGGTTATACTGGTCATCCCAAAGATGTGAAGTTGGGAAAGATGTTATAGTGAAGGGCTAAGGAGAAGATGGGGATGGAGGCCGTACAACCAGCATGGAACCTTTACTTCTCAGCCAAACCCCAAACTTTTATGTCAGGCCAATAGCAGGGTAAATTAGAAAGCTAAAAACCTGGGCAGCCACAGACAAAACTATAAAGTTTATTTCCAGAGCCTGGTATCTGCCACAACGGCTGACACAATCAATATTTCTTGAATTATATGTTCATTCCCCTGGCCCCTTTCCCTTTTCAGGAACTTGAGTCCCATACTTCAGCCACCTGGTGTCCAGGTCTTCTGAGGCACTCAAACTCTGAAGCCACCCCAGCAGCACCACAGCCCCAGCACCTTCCTTTTCCACCATCTTATCGATCCTAAGTCCAATTCTCTTCAGGACTGGGCAAGCCAACACATTAACTTATGCAAGCCAAGGCAATACTGGCTACTACGGGATTAAGGCCATATTCTCCTAGACGATTACACTGTAAGAGGTAACACTGCTTCTGTGATTGAAAGATGTGACTGTCTGAATTTCAGCCCTCAAGGCAAATCCAGAGAAGCAGCTTTTGGAGAGAAGAGGAGGCCTTTCAGGGCTTTTCAAATCACTCTAGGGACATAGATGACAGTCTCCTCCACTCGCCTCTTCCACACGTTCCGGCATTGTAGCCACAGAGCCCCCTTCCCCTGTCCTGGCAAAGCCATAACTCCTTGACCATGTCCTACCATGGACACCCTTACCCTGAATTCCCTCCCACATCCACTGTGATGACACATCTACATCACTCGCACTGTTACTTGGGAGGCAAGGAAAGGAACAGAGACACACCTGGGTTTTCTGCCACTGAAACTGGAAAACAGTCCTTGAGAAAAAGATGTCAAGGTCCAGCAGGACATATTTTTCCATCAAAACATTGTAAAATGAGTAGAGGTTTCACATGACGCGCACGTCTTGGTATGTGTTTGTTGTTTTTAGAACAGCAGGCTGCATATCTGAAGCGATACATGCATGTATGATGTAGGCATTACCATGGCAAATGCTATGCATTTTTTGGGTTGAATAGAAGGGTAAATAAGGGCATAAATATTGCATTTTTCATTGCTATGGAGATGCAACAATTTGGGCCCTCATCATTTTGGAACCTTTTTATTTAATTTTTTGGGTTTTCTCTCTGCTGTGAATATTCCTATCAGAAAGTCTCCAGGCCCTGCTGCTGCTATAATTATGCTTAACCCAACCAGCATTCTTGTCTTTTCAGATGGGATATGGCTGATCTCTGAGGGAGAAGATTATGTTTTTTCTTTATTCTCACATGTGAAATCTATATTTTCAGTATTAAAAGTATTAATATTAAAAGCATATTTTAAAGTCAAGATTCTGTAAACTACCTGACTTAAAAAAAAAAAAAAACTGTCTTCAAAGTGTTAAAGAGTTTTTGATCTATTTTTTTGATCTAGACAAGGAATGGGTCTAATACCATTTGAACTCTTACTGAACAAAGTGTTTTAATTCCTAACCCTAATACGTCAGCATAGAAAATCAGCCCTTTTGACTTCTGCATTGTCTTAACACCTCCATCACAGCCACTGATTTACAAGTTTCTACCATCTAAGCTTGATCTATGATGTGGTCTCTGCTAAATTTAAGTCTTCAAGGAACAAGAAATCTAGACTTAGAGACTGAGAGTATTTATTCTAAGGTAAACTGGTTTACAGCTTACCAACTAATCAATATATGTAACAGCCACCAAAGCAGTTAATGAGCACTTACTATGTGTCAGGCATTATACAAAGCACCGGTAATTCCAAAATAATTAAGAAAGAGTTCCTGACTCAAAGTTTGTCTCACTGACTAAACACCAAAGTGTTATTGCTGGGGATTTTTGTGTTAGGCTAAATAAATTATCTCTAAGGTTTCCTCAAAACCTAAGATACTGAGCTTACTTTATTTTTTTTTAAGATTTTATTTATTTCAGAGAGACAGAGAGAGAGATAGCAAGAAAGAGAGCAAGCAAGTACACACACAAGCAGGGGGAGCAGCAGGCAGAGGGAGAGAGAGAAGCAAGCTCCCTGATGATGAGCAGGGAGCCCGACATGGAGCTTGATCCCAGGACCCTGGTATCATGACCTGCATGACCTGAGCAGAAGGCAGACATTTAACTGACTGAGCCACCCAGGCACCCCTGAGCTTATTTGATTCTGTAATAAAGTTTAAGACTAAATTAATACTAATATCAAAAGTTTAGAGTTTATTTTCACCCAAAATATCTCAAATACATATAATCAATTCTCAATTATACCAGCAGCATTCAAAATTAATTGGAAGTTTCTAAGCTCCTTTGCAACCACAGTGTCAGAAGTTGCTACCAGTGATAAGGCAAATTAATTTGACTTTACTTCTGCCCATTAAAGGAAGTGGTTAGGACATGGAGGTGCAGTCAGAGTACATGGTCTCCTCTCCCTACCCCTAAGCAGCCTCTGCTAAAACAGTGACAAGAAGACAGATCCCCAATAGAGGAGGCAGCCCATGAAAAGGTAGGGGGTAGTTAGGACCTCAGACCTGCAATGATTAGCACCAGAAAGGAAGAGTAAGCTACACTCAAACAGTGGCAAACCAACTGTATCTACTACACCCTGTTTTCCTATTTATGTATCACTGCTTCACATACTCCTTAGTCCAGTCATTCAAAGTCACCTTAGACCCTTTCTTCTCCTTTGTTCCCAACATCCAGACACAAATTACTGTATGTGATTGTATAGTCTTCATTCATGAAGTCTCATCAACCCAATTTCTGCACAACAGCCTGTTGCATATTTGTGTTCCTGTGTGGGGGGGAGGACTTGATATAAACACAGTATGATTCAGATATTAACAATCTTTTTTTTTTAACAATTACTTTTTTTCTTCTCAAGTCCTGTTGATGGCAGAAAAACAAAAATATTTAAAATAGCCCACTCAAAATTTAAACTCCGTATCAAGACTATTACTTCCCTCTCAAAAGATCTTTCTCCCCGTCTTCATTCCCAAGAAGATCCCCAAGTACATAGATCTCTCCAGACAGTGGAGGGGACCGGGACCAAGGTCTATGCTGTGCTCTGCTGAGATGTTCAACTCCATGCTCTGCTCACTGAACCTCCTGTGCTGGAGCCCACAGAGTGATCTGGTCCCATCTGCCCTTGTCAGTTCTGGGTTGTCACTTGGCTGACTGGCTACTGACATAGTCATTCTGGTCATAAAGTAAAATAAGAACACAAGCACCTGAACTGCCGCTCTTCCATGACCCCCCAAGGTCCTGTCCTAAAAGAAGCAAGGCTTTCCCCTTCCTGCCAACCTACCAGAAACTTCCCTCATGCCAACTGCCTCCTCCTTTCTCTGCACTATAGCTTTTGGTAAGATCTCTACGGTCTGAGTAGTCCACATGTGGATCTTGACATGGACTGAGAAGCTTTTGAAATTCATGAAATCCTTTTCTCTCATTAAAAAAAAAAAAGGAAACTCCATACTGTTTTCCATACTGCTTGGATTGCCTCCTCCTTTTGATTTTGCTTGGACTCAAATCTGATTTAAAACCCAAACCTAATCAATAACCACTTAATTTTAGGCTTTCCCTTAAGCAATGACATCATTAATTCAACAGGTAAGAGAGCTATTGGACATGTAGCTAGAATCATTGAGAAAGTCCTTGCTTCATTATCACCTTAAGCCCATTCTCACTGATGGGTCTTTCTATTCCCCTCACTCTGCCTCACCCCTGGGCCCGATATAGACTGATATGGTTAGGTGCTTTCAAACAGGGAGAGAATCTGAGAAAGGTTTAGATTTGATTCAACCAGAAAATTGAAATGTGGATTATTTTATTTCCAAATACATGTGTGCTTGGATTTAATAATTTCTTAAAATCACAAATGGGTGGAAATGGGTCATCACCTTTTTGGTGTTAGAGTACTTGAAGTGTTAACTTGACCCCTTCCCCATCTAAACCTCTGGAATGTAAGCAAATGTTCTACACTTTTACTTTTGCTTTTCTCTAAGAGGGTAGATACTACATATCAGGGCCAGGTATGCATCTGGGTAGGCAATAAAGGGTCAGGATCCAGAACAAGACCATCTGCTAAAGGAGGCAGCAGGGGACAGTCCCTGAAGGAAAGTCCAGGCCTGCAGGCAGAACACAACACCCACCCAAAAGAAAAGAGAACAACAGGTAGCAGCCTCAACAGGCAGTGACCATCACGGAGTCAGGTAGGACAGTCTAAATAAGACAACTGAGGTATCCCCATAGACTGGGAAAGTACAATATAGAAAATCCAGGAACAGATGAAAATAAATTAAGCAGATAAGCTGACCAAAGAGTCTGTCACAAAGTAATAAAAAGTCACCATTAAAACTGAAGCCATGGCAATCTTCAGAAAGACAGGAGACAAGTGTCAATGAGGATGTGGAGAAAAAAGAACCTTTGTTCACCGTTAATGAGAATGTAAATTCTCATAGTACAGTCAATATGAAAAACAGTATGGAGGTTCCTCAAAAAATTAAAAATAGAACTACCAACAATCCAAGAGTTCCACTTCTGAGTATTTATCCAAAGGAAATGAAAACAAATCTCAGAGAAAAAAGATCTCCCATATTCAGGGGCACCTGGGTGGCTCAGTCAATTAAGTATCTGCCTTCAGCTCAGATCATGATCTCTGGGTCCTGGGATTGAGCCCTACATCAGGCTCCCTGCTCAGCGGGCAGCCTGTTTCTCCCTTTCCCTCTGCCTGCCGCTCCCCCTGCTTGTGCTCTGTCAAATAAATAAAATCTTAAAAAAAAAAAAGAAAAAAGATCTCCCCTATTCACTGCAACATTATTCACAATAGCCAACATACAGAAAAAATCTAAGGATCCATCAATGGGTGAATGGATAAAGATGATGTAGAGTGTGTGTGTGTGTGTGTGTGTGTATAGATACACAAATATTTATATATATGTACACATATATGTGAATACATATATATACACACATGTATATATCTATATACACACAATGGAGTATTATTCAGCCGTAAGAAAAAAAAGACATCCTGCCATTTGTGACCACACAGAGCATTAGGGCATTATGCAAAGTGAAATAAGACAAAGAAAGGAAAACACTATAGGATATCACTTATATGTGGCATCTAAAAAAGCCAAACTTGGGGCACCTGGGTGGCTCAGTCCAGTGTCTGACTTGGCTCAAGTCATGATCTCAGGGTCCTGGGATGGAGCCCTGTGTCAGGCTCCCTACTCAGTGAGGAGTCTGCTTGAGGATTTCTCTCCCTCTCTCTGCTCCTTCCCCTCCCCTCACTCTCTCTCAAATAAACAAATCTTAAAAAATTAAAAATAAAGATAAGAAAAAAGTCAAACTCATAGAAACAGAGTAGAATGGTGGCTACCAGGGGCTGGGGATTGGGGGAAATAGAAAGATGTTGGTCAAAAACTTCCAGATATAAGATGAATAAGCTCTGGGGATCTAATGTACAGCATGGTAATTATAGTTAATACTACTATATCGTTTCCCTGGAAGTTCACCTGTTGGTTATCTTCCTACGACGCCACATTCAATCTGTTACTTCCCTGCTCAAGCACCTTTAATGCCTCTAGCAGAGGCTGAACACTGGAAGCTTCTGAGTTGAATCCAGCCCCAGCCGGCTTTTGTTTGGCTCACACTGTGTTTTTCAAAAACTTGATTTAGGTACAACTTTTTAAAGTAAAGATGCATGTGTATGTGTGTGTGTGCATGTATGCACGCACGCACACACACACAAACACATGCCCTCTGGTTTCAAAAAGTCTGGCAGCTCCTGTGTTCCCACCTGGCAATAATCAGCTGACGCTAAGCAACCCTGCCTATCCCTGGCATCTGCTCTCTACTATCCACCATGTTCCCACCAGCACCTTTGCTCCTCTTCTGGTCCTTCACTCATCACGGTTCCCACTGGCCCCAGGCAGTTTTTAGAATTTGTTTAACCCTTGACCTACAGGATGAACTCTAAACTCCTAGCATTCAAGGTTCTCCTCAGTTTGGTCATGCCATATAACACCAGTGTCCAATATCTGAACTCTCCTTTCAGAAGCTTCTCTGACATCTCTCAAAAATATCTTCTTCCCCACCTCTCTTCATTAGACAAACATTACTGACTGCTATCATGTGCCAAAGAGTAAGCAAGACCCACACAGAGCCTGCCTTCAGGAAGCTGATACTCCAGTGTCTGTTGTTTTATAACATGGTGGGGGGTGGGGTGGCGATCCCTTTAGGATAGTGGACATTAACACTGGCTGCCTATTGGAATCTGGAGAGCTTTAATAAAAAACAATATTCAGCCCATCTCATTGGAGGCTAATCCTCTCCGGTAGGGGAAACTAGTGTTTTAACCACAGAATGCAATAGAGAGTTCCCATTCCTATGAGGCTGGCATAAAAGGGAAAAACAGTTTGTACCAAGGGTACTAACCCAAGTCTAGAGGTTTTCTGAAGAGAGTCACATCTAATACAAGGCAAGAGAGAGTGGGTAAGGAGGGACTGCTCCAGGCAAGGGTCACAGCTACAGCAAGGCCCAGAGGTGAGCAAAACACTGAAAGGAGTTGGGTTTGGACACAATGGGCAGTGAGAGTGGTCCATGAAGACCAAGGAGTCTGAAAGCTGCCTGGAGAAGTTGACAGGCACAACCATACAGACTTTATCCCAAGGGCACTTGGAAGCATTTGAAGAATTTTACAAAAGGGAGTGGCATGCTCAGTTTTGCAGTTTAGAAAGAGCATCATGACTGCTTATGGAGAATAGATTGGAAAAGACAATGAGGGAAGATGGAAGACATGTTAAAAAGACTATTATGAGAGGCCAGACATGAAAGGTCACATGTGTGATTCCATTCATATGAAATATCTGGACTAGGGTAATCCTTAGAGATGGAACGCAGACTGGTGGTTGCCAGGGCTGGGGAAAGAAGGGGAGGGTACTGCTTAATGGGGACAGGGTTTCCTTTGGGGTGATGACAGGTTCTGGAACTAGATAGAGGTGATGATCACACAACACTGTGAATGTACCAAATGCCACTGAATTGCATACTATCAAATGAGCAATTTTATGTTTTTTGAACATTTTATATGAATATTACCTCAATTCTAAAAGGATGATTATGGAGTCCAGGCAAGAATCATTAGGAAGAAGAGATGTCATGACATGAACTCCAGCCTCCATGCTACACCCAGATCATTCCCCTCTCCTTCTGGATGCCCTTTCCTCTCCTTCCCCCCTTCCCTTGACCGACTCATCCTCCAGCTGCATTTCACCGGCTACCACCTGAGACCTACTCAGCTGGAGGTCATCATTTCCTCCTCAGAAATGGAGACCAGGCCTCTCCTCACACACTCCCTGCCGCCTCTCTATCATTTCCTCACGTCTGGGCTCCTCATTTCCTCAACTGTAAGATAAGCTCATGAATAAATAGCATCACTTAGTGAATACAGGATGAGAAAGGTCGATGCTAAGATCACTATATGGCTTTTCAACAAGGAAAAGATGCAGGTTTTCTGCCACCTGAATATGAGGTTGTATCATTTTATACACACATAATTTCCATTACAAATCCATCATATATACACATAAAATTTCCATTATAATTCAAGAATTGGGGGGACCTAGTAGAGAATATAAAAAATATTTCAAGGTGATACACAATGTTTACATCCTAGCAAGGGGCACAAGTGGCATCTAGAGAAGCAGAATTACAGTCTCTTTTACCAACTGGTCTGTAAGTCTAAATTTCCCTGCTTCTCACTGAGGGAGGTTTACCCCATAACAAGCTAACCCCCATATTTCTAAGTAATATCATCTGGCTCCTCCATGGCTGCTCAGAAAGCTGGAGTCCATTCCTGTGGAATGGTGCTTTATCCACGTCCAGAAGGAGAGAGACACTCAGTGCAGATAGGGCTGGGGTGCTGGGCATTAGGGAGAGTCAGCCTGGGCGCAGAGCTCGGACTCCTACCAAACAAGGTACTGGACAAAGGCTCCAGCAACAGTGACATAGCACAAGAGGTGGGCAGCATCTTCAGGAAAGAGGGGACAATGAGGAGGTGACCAGCTCTGTGGCCAGTACAGTGACTCAGATCAAACGATATGCTCCAAAGAGCTCTGCGATGTAACCAGCATTGACTTATTCATTCAGCATAAAGTCACTGAAAACATACCACCAACCAGGCACTGTGTTGGCAAAACAATGGATATCAACAAAGATAGTCACTCCCGATACTCCTAGTAGGGGATACAGTCCAGTCAATGGGAAACTATACAAGTATATAGCGCTAAGATAGGGTCAGCGGATACTCAAGACAGCACCCAGGGAAACAAACCAGCAGAGATTGTAAGCTTGAGTTCTTGAGTCTCACTGCCCAAGTTCACATCCTAGCCCTGAGCAACTGTCTGAATTACTTAGTCTAGTGGTGGCCCCCAAAAAGATAGGTCCACATTCTAACCCCTGAACCTGTGAATATGACCTTATTTGGATAAAGAGTCTTTGCAGATATAATTAAGGATCCTGAGATGGGGTCATCCTGGATTGTCTAAGTGGGCCCTAACTCCAGTAACATGTGCTTTTATTAGAAACAAAAGACACAGACACACAAAAGAGAAAGCAGGGGCAGAGATTGGAATGATGTAGACAAGAAACACCTGGAACCTCCAGCAGCTTCAACAGGGAAGGCATGCTCCCCTGGAACCTTTGGAGAGGAGCACAGCCTGACCTCAATCTTGATTTTGGACTTCTGGCCTCCAGAACTGTAAGAGAATAAACTTTTGTTTTAAGCCACTAAGTCTACTGTAATTTATTACAGGAGCTGAAGGAAACTAATACCCTAAGCCTCTCTGATCTTTAGTTTTCTCAACCCTAAAATAGGGAAAATAATAGTACACATCTTATCAGGCTGTTAAATGAGATAAGGCATAGAAAGCACTTAGCACAGCACTTGCCATGTGGAAAGTACTCAATAAGCATTAACAATATGATTACCATTACTAGGAATAATGTAGCAGTAATATGCACAGAAGACAAGTCTAAGCCAGGTTTGTGGGGAGCCTCCTGAGGAAGTAGAATCTAGCTGAGACTTCATGGATGAGAAGGGATCAGCTGACCAATGCAAAAATGGGAGGTTTAGAAGGGGGAAGTGTAAGAGAGATGTGGGGGTGGAGTTTCAGAAGGAACAACATGTTCAGAGGGTAGGAGGTAAGAGGGACCAGGGAACACCTGAGAAATTGAAAGCAGTTCCAGCAAATGTTGAATGGCATACAGGAATAGCTTGATTTCTACCATGTGCATCGTTTCAAGTTAGTGCGAGAATAGGGAAGCTTGATTTGACGTTATTGTACATTTACTCCCAATCTAATGTCCTGTCAAATATTCACCATCTCTACCTTCTTCATCTCTCACCTGGGTCGAGGGACAAGGGTTTTCAGAAAGCACAGAATTAAACTATTTTCCTTTCAATTTTGTACTATAAATCTCAAACTCAAAATTGTCCTCTTTGTCCCTAAGCCTGTGTTTACTTAGACACATATCCTTGTGGCACATACCCAGTAAATAAGTGTTTGCTCCTTGGTGGGGATATAGGGATTCTTCACATGCCAAGTCCAGGGTGACTTCTGGATGACATGCCTGCCACCAACTTGTTTGCTTTCATCCATTCCCAACATTTCCCCTCCTCTGCTCTCCACATTCTTTAGTCTTCCCTGCCCTCTGGCTTCCTGGTAAGTTGTGACCAACGGAAGTTGCCTCCTTAAGCCTAAATTTCCGAGGGATAATATAATGATCTTGCAGAGCCGCTGGAAAGGTTAAATGAAAAAAATGTATGTCAGGTGCCTGTGGCAACAACTATTGCTTTTACTCATCATATACTGTCTCTTTCTGCCACTATAATAGCATTTATAGTCAGGCATATGATCATTCAGAGTAAAACCTGTATTTTCAAACTTCGCTTGCAGCTAGATGTAGTCATGGCCTAAGTCCTGGAATGTGGAAAAAAAAAAAATGTATGATCTCTGGGCTTGCCCTCTTTTCTCCCTTTCTCCTTGGCTCTGGCTGGCATGTGATGTGATAGAGAGCCACCTTGGAAGGTATGGACAGGGACAAGACCCAGGCGATAGCAGAGCAACAAGATCAAAGAAATTTGGGACATTACACGACTTTGGAGAGCAGAGCCAAAACGCCAGCCACACTCTTACAACGAGGAATAAACTCTGTGCTCTTTAAGACACTGTTACTTTGGGACCCAGTTGCATAACTTAACCTATGTCTCATTTAATATAGCACCCAACAAAGTGTCTGGTACACAGTAGGCACTTAATGAAGGAGGAGGTTGTTTGCATTGCAACGAGGTACCTGCAGAGACCAACTCTGCTTGTTTGGAAGCCGAAAAAAATGACTCCCCTCTGAAAGTAATAGTTTCTGCCTTCTGGAGGCAACCCAGAACTTGACTTTGAAGCAGTCTATCCCTTTGTTCTCTGAGCAGTAACATGGTGGAGCCCTTTTAATTATACAGTAAGGAAGTGGTCTTAAAATTAGCTGGGGAACTTTTGAGAGAAATGAATTTCCTGCAATTAGGCCAGTGGGTACTCAAGAAAATTAATTGGGATATTAAAAGAAAGTGGACTCTTATTTGTAGGACACAGACTAATAAGGCTGGAGATTTATTGGTTACACTAGTTACTTCTAATCTTTCATCATGGCCAGCCCTGGACACAGTGGATCAGCAAACATCTTAACCAGTATTTGGATGGAATGCCTCTAAGAAGTTTCCTCTAATGGTCCTTTTACAACAAAGTCTGAAACTCTTGTACGAGCTTCCCTGACTTCCCCAAGTCAGCCTCTCCAGGGTAGCAGCTTTATGCCAAAAAAGCTTCCTGTCACTTCTTGCCCCTCTTTGCTGACACACACAAAATATCCTCCACAAACTCATTTGTGTTGTCCATTCTCTCCCTTTCCATTTTTCAATAATCTACATTTACCCATACTCTCCAACTTCCTCTCCTCCTTCATTTACATCCTAAACTCTTTCTCCACTGCTCTCCTAGCACACACTCATCTCCAACTGCTATCCGTAATGGTCATCGTAGCTCACAGTTATGATCTTTCAACTATTTTATATTCATCCAGCACAGCCATTAAATGTGGCCCAGAGTTTGAGTCACTAAGATTCACTGGAAATCTAATAACCCTGTTTCATTTTTTACTTTCAAAGAAAGTGGCCCTTACTGAGGATCTCCTCTAGGGCAGGAGTTGTACTAACAGCATCATAGGATAGGAAAGGGCACCAATTACTGGCTAGTGTCTTCGGCCTCATCTTCAATTTTAATTGTTAGAAGCAGCAGTATTAGAACAAAAGGAGTCACCATGTTTACCCAGAAATTCCCATTTGTAGGACTGGTTTGGGAAAATCAGTTTTAATCTTTCTCCTTTCCTCCCCCTTCACTTCCTTCTCATCCTCACCTTCTGGTTTGTGACAGCCGCCAGTCACTACCACCCTCATTTTTTTTTTAAGATTTTATTTGACAGAGAGGGAACACAAGCAGGGGGGAGTGGGAGAGGGAGACGCAGGCTTCCCACATAGCAGGGAGCCCGATGCGGGGCTCGATTCCAGGACTCTGGGATCATGACCTGAGCCAAAGCCAGACACTTAACCGACTGAGCCACCCAGGTGCCCCTCCCCCATTGTTATTTTCAGAGAATTACACCGAGAGCTTTCTTCCTGGCACCAGCCCGGCAGTTTATGGGAGTGGGGGCTGGGGACAGACTCAAAGAGCCCTGAGGCCCTTTCACCCACTCTGCCCATCAGCTCCTGCACTCCATGGGAATGCCTTTCCCCACCTCAGGCAGGGAGGCTGCTCTTCTCTGGCTCCTTTTCCCCTTCCAGCACTTTCTCTCCTGGTGGTATAGCCCAATTTTCTCTCTGTAAGAAAACATGGAGACACTAGAGGGCAAGAGGCTGCACGCAGGGCACTATTCCAGTCGAACACCCTAAGACGAATCCCTCTGGAAGAAAAGTGTGGGGCACCACGTGTGGGGAATGGAAAAGTCACAGGATCTATAGACATGATAGCTGTTCATCTGGGAAAAAGACAAAATCTCACTTCTACCCCTACTCCACCCCCTCATCTTCTCCCACTAAGGTTGGGTTCCCCCCGCCCAGGCATTAAAAGGGGGATTATTTCAAGGAGGTTTCAAGGTTTTTGACTGCTGCTTTCTAAAAGAGGAGGACTGTCACCATTGCCACCTGTCCCCCCCGCCCAACCAACAAACTCTGGCAAAGCAAGAGCAGACCCCCAGGAGGCTGACAGCTCCACAGAGTTCCGTGACTTTGCTCCAAGCACTGACGCTTTCAAGGGCACCTTCCACTCTGGTTTATTTGTATTTGGAAAATGTGGCTGCATCAATTCACCACCCCTGCAAAAGAAAACACCTATAAAAAGAGAATCTGGCCTGCAAGAGGATAGTGGAGGTGAGATTCAACTTGCACAGGGCATTAATGGAAGAATCACAATCAGCAGGAAGCAGACCAGAAATAAAAATGGATTCCCAGCTCCCACTCACCCGAGTTAAACTTGAAAGGAGATGGAAGTGGCCACAGCTGGGCTGGCACGGCTCTGTGCCCTGGCACAGCCCTTGGCACTGGCACCTACCCAGTTTGCTCTGAGTCTTGCTCAGGGTTTGGCTGGTCAGGAGGTGCCCCTGCAACCACCATAAAACAACACACAAAACTATGTTTTTAGTTCCCATAATGTGTACTTTGACCCTGATTCCTCTGCTGGGAAAGAAAGACAAAATTAGAGTACAGGGTGGGACTTTAGAGATTACTGAACTGAGCAATTTTACTGTGTTTCCACTCCTGCATCTGGGGTGGGGAGTGCAGGTGAGGGACTTTTCTAAGGTCCCACAGCAAAAAAAAAAAAAAAAAAAGGTGGCAACAAGGGTACCAGCCTCCACCTTCTGTGAGGTTGCTTAGCATTGTGGCACTTCACTTTCATGACTCAATAATGATAAATTTCCCCCCTCAAAAAGCCACAATATTTTGCATGTCTTCCCATCAATGCCACATCCAGAAAAAGCCCACTTCTCCACAGCCTGAACCTGAGTTGGTCATGTCACTTGCTTTAGCCATTTGGATATTAGCAACCGTGAGACAAGAAAAGGCTTGAAGCATGCTTGTGCACTGACACTTGCCCTCTCTTGCTGCACTCAGAAACCTGAGATTACTATGTGAACATGTCCTAGCTAGCCTGCAGGAGAATCACCAATGCACTCTAGCCATGAGACCATCCTAGAGCATTCAGCCCCAAGCAAGCTGCCCCAGGCAAGACCAGAAGAACCCCAGTTAATTGCTGCTCCATAGTATTAGTTATTAATTAAAATGTTATAAAGTCCTGGGCACCTGGGTGGCTCAGTTGGTTAAGCGACTGCCTTCGGCTCAGGTCATGATCCTGGAGTCCCAGGATCGAGTCCCACATCAGGCTCCCTGCTCAGTAGAGAGTCTGCTTCTCCCTCTGACCCTCTTTCCTCTCGTGCTCTCTCTTTCTCTCTCAAATAAATAAAATCTTTTAAAAAAATAAATAAAATAAATAAAATGTTATAAAGTCCTTACATTTGGGGGATGTTTTGTTCAACAGCATAAGCTAACTGATACACTTCATTATGTCAGAACAGGATTTGCTTTTGACCTGAAATACACACACACACACACACACACACACACACACACACACACACACACA
>NW_027397067.1:42279493-42357974 GCF_003265705.2 Callorhinus ursinus | reverse complement strand
ACACACACACACACACACACACACACACACACACACACACACACACACACACACAAGCTTGCTTTGGAATGCTCACCAGAGTTTTTCCACTATAAGCCACTCATGATGTATCAATATCTTAGGCTGAACTTGTTTACTGAACATTTACACATTATTATATTATCTTGGTTTATTAGTTAGGGTAAGCTAAGGGCTGAATACCCAAAACGCAAAGCGTCAACCCCAACAGAATTAATTTTTCATTCACATAACAATCCAGGGTGGTTCCAGATTGAAGGGAGGTCTGCTCAATGCAGTTTATCAGGGATCCAAGCTGACAGCAGCTCTGTCATTTTTACCATGCTTCCAAGGTCATCCTAGGCATTCCCATTCCAGTTGGACAGAACAGAGAAAGAACAGAGGGACAAACATGGAAGGTCATGGCCAGCCCAAATGGGCCTACACCATACCATATTCACTCACATTCCACTGGCATGAATTCAGCTACATGAATACATATAACTGTGAGGCTGGGAGTGAAGAAGACAATGACTCTTGGTGGGCAGCAGCAGTCTCTACCACACTTGTGTGGCACTCAGGGTTTAGAAATTATGACCTCAGAGTTAGGGATCCAAGAAAGAACCAGGGATTTGGCATTGATGGATTTATAAGAGAGAAAAGACAGAAAACTAGGCAGATTTGTCATTAGCAGAGAAATCACAGTATCTTACACTCTGCCTTTCCCCAGGTGGAGGTGGAGCCAGGTAGGGGTAGTGAGACACTACCCCAAACAGGGAATAGCTCAAGAGGGAGGTTAGAAAGCAGCCTCTGACAATCTGCTGATTGGTTTTCAGAAAAGGTCAAGGCTGACTGTCATCAGGGCTTCCATTCCAGCTGGGATTCTGTCTCTGAACAGAGACAAGGAAGTCCTCTGAGGGCTTGTAAGTAGGTTAGAGCCAAACTTCATTCCTCTCTCCCCATTTACTCAAGTTCAGTATGACTGAAAAGAGGAAACAGGACCTTAAAAGCATCATAGGCCTGATCTCACCCAGTGGAGAGAAGCTTTTTTAATACTGAGGGCCACTACCCACAGAAAACTCATCAGTGATGCAAGGTACATAGACTTCCTTATATAATTCTTTCTTGAAACACTCCTAATGTTCTATTTATTTGATTTTTAGATTAAGAGCAAAAAATACAAGTGGTTTATAGTATAATTAGTAAAATATGTGCTGCAGTTTGATTTTAATGCTAAAAAAGATAAAGATACAGCAAGTGTTTATAAAGATAGAAAACTGAAAGAGACAAAAACAAGGATAAGGAAAAAGAGGGTGGGGGAGAGAAACAGAATAAGGGACATTTAGAAATAGACACTCTGAGCAGCCATGGACTCACAAACACACGTGTATACCAATTTTCAAAATGGACATAGCTTTCATTTTGTGATCTTATAAGATACTGCCACCAAAGACATTTAAAGTTCCATTGTATTTTCCCAACTATAGGCATAAATCAAATTGTCTTTTCATACCAGCCCGTTAAAATGATGGAATTAAATCATGGGGGAGAAAATCCAACAATGAAGTTCTATATCCTTTTTCTAGGAAGCAATAGTAATTACCACAAAGTGAAGGACTAATGTAGGAAGCATCAAGCATCCTGGAAAGGAAATAGAAAGGAAATATAAACTGCGCAACTCAAAGAAGAAAAACTCAAATTCAAAAGAAACAACTACTGTTTCCTTTCTCTAGACTCCTCTGTACTGGTTCATTCAAGAGTGTACCATTTCCTTCCTATTCCTTGATAACACAGTAGCACTTCATTGGGGTTATTTCAGTGTTTTGTTTTTTTAACAAACATTTCTTGAGCAACCTCTATATGGTAAGCACTATTAGGTGCTAGAGCTACAGAACAACTGAAATATGGCCTCTTCTACAAGGAACTCTCCACATTCTAGTGAGAGAGATAGGCAGAGAAACAAATCAGATTATATTGCTGCCAAACAGAAGTATGCACAAGACATGGGGTTGCAGTCCCTCAGAGAAAATAGAAGCATCCACAGCCCAACTGGAGTGTTGCCATCCCCAGGTGTTTCCACTACAGGTCTTCCTATCTGGCTTCCCCCAGTGTCATGTGACCCAAAGGACCCATGTCTGCCACGTTTGTTACAGTTATCTAGTGCTATGTAACAAATTATTCCCCAACTTGGTGACTTAAAACCATTGATTTGCTGATAATTCTACAATCAGGCTGGGCCCAGCTGGGTAGCTTGTCTGTGCTCCATGAGTTCTCTGGGTTCATTCATGCATTTTCAGTCAGCTGGCAAAATGACTGAAGCTGTAGAACCCAAGATGGCTCTACTCACAGCTCTGGTACCTCAATTGTGACAGCTCATCGTCATTCACCCAACAGGGCTTCTTCCTCCATAGGTCCCCTCATGCTCAAAGAGGCTAGCCCAAGCTTCTTTACATGACAAGCCACAAAAGCATGAAAGTGGACCCTGTCCCAGAACTCGTACAATGTTACTTCCACCAAGTGGTTTTAGCCCAAGGAAGTCAGTAGGCCAGCCCAGGTTCCATTCAGAAAGGTGTGACTTATTGGAACCATTATAACAATTTAAGACAATGTTTTTATGACTACAAGTTTTCATTACACCCGTAAGGAACAAAATATTCTAACCCTAACTTCTTAAGTGTCAAAGTATTCTCTTAAACAGGCAAATATCCATCCCCTTTGATTTCTCACCTTTGGGTTAAGCAAGGTCTGTGATAATGCAGTATTTTTTAAAATGCTCCAAAATTCTACTGAACAGTCCTTCTGCATAAGAACATCAATGGTAGAAATTTAAAGTAGAAAATCGTTGATCAATCGAGTTTAAAGAGTCCCGTTCAGAACCACTTATGGAGTCCCAAAGACCTCTGAGTTCCACTTCCTGACAAGTCATTTGGGGACAGTGGAAGGTGAAATACTCATCTCTCAGTGTCTTCTAAAGGCTCTTTTCACCTCTGAGATGGCTGTTCACAAACCACTAGTCTTCCTGCAGGGACAGCAGGTGTCAAGACCTTTTAAATAACAGGAAAGGCTTATTAGAAAAGCAGATTCCTGCCCCCAACCCCCTTCGTATTCACTATGTTTACAGTGAGGCCCAGGTATTTGAATATTTAACAAGCACACACGCATACACACTAGGTAATTCTGGTAAAAATGGTTTGCAAGCTGCCCTTTGAAAACACTACATTACAGAAATGGGATTTCAACACTGGCCTTAGAGGCAGTTCTCCAGTTTACTCTGTCCTACAAAGTTGTTGATCTTAGGATTTAGCAAAAATACATACCCCAACTTCTTTTTTCACATTAAGTAGAGAACATGGTTTGCACAACTAGAAAGATTCATGGAGCCAATTTATGTGAATTACCAGCTCTTTCTCAACTCTCTTAGCTATTCACAATAGTATTGACCTGCCTCCTTGAGGCAGATATTAAAACTGAAGACATAATTTAAAAGACTGAACCTGCTTCTCAAGCAAAGACTTCATTGGTCATAACCTTCCTTTATATATAAAATTCATGTGAATAATCCAGGCATCTCCACAATGAGTACTATAAGCCTAAACACTTAAAGGCAATGCCTAGGCAGGAGGCAAACTTAACCCTAGAATTTGTTTCTGTGGTGCCTGATGAGCCCAGTCACTCAACACAATGTCCCCACTAGAGAGATCTGGCATTCACTGGCCACTGAGGTAGACCCCCCTCCCCCATGCTCTACAAAGTTGTAGGGGCTCTGCTCTACGGACTGTTGTGGGGAAAAAATGGGAATTCTGTCATCTGTTGGGCAATCATTCCAAAATGCAGTGGACTTCATTACATAAAATGTGGAAATAAGTACATTTAAGAAAATATAAATAAAAATCCTTTTTTGTTATAAAGTGAGGGGAAAATGTTTTTTCTCCATTTTCTTGACTAATATTAATGACTCACTTGTCACAAACTGAGGTTGATGCTTTTCTTCTCTTGAGATTTTAAAGAGAAAAGTTAAAGAGGCAATAAAACCAACTTGGAAAGCATATGAATGAAGTGCCATGTAACCCCAGGGCAGGTTGACAAATCACACATGCTCCCTTTCAGCTTTTTGATTCTAGGATCTTTCTGGATGTTCCAAAGAAACAGAAAGGACCAAGGTTTGAAATCATATTCCTAGAAAAAAACTGCCTAAAAGTTTCTCTTTATTCCCTATTCTGAAGGCAGCAAGGGTGAAATGACCATTCATTCATTCATTCATTCAATAAGCATTTTTGAGCACCATGGTAGAGGTAGGGTGATTAATAAGAGTCTAATTAAAAGCCCATTTGTTTCTTAAGCATCCAGCTAGAATTATCCCAATCTTGAGTCTGTCTTGCTTTCCCTTAAGTGTTTTGGTTATATATTGCTTAATAACAAACCACCCAAAACTACAGTGGCTTAAAACAAAAATAGTCAATTATCTTGCTTATGAATCTGCAATTAGGGTAGAGCTCAGTAGAGATGGTTCATCTCTGCTCCATGCAGCTTCAGCTGGGGAGGCTCATCTGGAGCTGGAAGATCTACTTCTAAGATGATGTACTCACATGTCTGGGAAGTTGATGCCAGCTATCAGCTTGGAGCTCAACCCAGGCTGTCATCAGGGGCTTTGGTTCTTCTTCACAGGGGCCTCTCCATGGAATATTTGGACTTCTTCATAACACAGTAGCTATATCTCAAGACTGAATATTCAAAGAGGTCTGGGTCTACATTCTTTTGATTAGGCAACGCATAAAGACCAGCCCAATTCCAGGGGTGGGCAATTAGATTCCATCTTTCAAAGGGAGTAGTAGCAAAGAATCTGGACTCCCCTTTATCCTACCATAGCAACATTAAGTCCCACAAATTCTTGCTCACAGTTTTCCCCCACAATGGTTTTTTTTTTTTTTTAAGATTTTATTTATTTATTCGACAGAGGGAGACACAGCAAGAGAGGGGACACATGCAGGGGCAGAGGGAGAGGGAGAACTGGACTCCCCGCTGAGCAAGGAGCCTGATGTGGGACTCGATTCCAGGACCCTGGGATCATGACCTGAGCCGAAGGCAGACACTTTAACAACTGAGCCACCCAGGCACCCCCCCAGTGGTTTTAATGAGAGCTTCTTTTTTATGTGCCTAAAGAAAGAATGAACCTCTGAAGATTCCCTTGGAAGAGAAGTATCCAGAAGGATACCATGTAATTGTCCTGGCAGCCTACTAAGGGTGGTAGAAATTCTCACATAAAACACAAACTTAATTTGAGATTAAAATTCTTCCCATATATTAGTGCACATTCTTTGATTAGTAGGTATGGTAGACACTATTGTTTGATTATCCCAAATTCATTTCCCTTTCCTCTTCTGATGGAGCCCAGTTTTGTTGAAAATCATCTTCTCTGCAAAGCCATGTGGCAGGTACCTGAGTGGCTCAGTCGGTTAAGTGTCTGCCTTTGGCTCGGGTCATGATCTCAGGGTCCTGGGATCAAGTCCTGCATCGGGCTCCCTTTTCAGCAGGGAGTCTACTCCTCCCTCTGCCCCTCCCCCTACTTGTGCTCTTTCTCTCTCTCTCTCTCAAATAAATAAAATCTTACAAAAAAAAAAAAACAAAAAAAAACCATGTTGCTTCAGAAGACGTGCATCCCCAGCACCAGCGGGTCAATTTGGATTGTTAAGTCAATTATCTTGATCTCATTACTCTTTCCAGCAAATGGCTAGACCTGTGGCATACTCCTAACCAATGAGATGTGAGAGGAAATCTCTCAGAACGCTTCAGAGAAGGATTTTTCACGAGCATAAGACACAGAGGAAGAAATAGTTTCTCTTTTGTGGGTCTGAATAGAATGCTCAGAACTGCCACCGCCATCTTGCAGCTATGAGAAAAACAAGTCTGAGGACGGACCTTCTGGTGTCTTTCCATGTTTCTGAATATCTCTTATGTTACATTTTAGATATAAAAGGTATAGACATTTGGACTGACTTGGTTTTAACCCACAGGACAATGACAGAATCTCAGTGTAAGAAGGTATGTTAAATGGTTAAAATAATCAACTTGTACCAAACTACCCAAATTATAGACATCCATGAAAATCGAACCTCATTATTCATGGATTCCATATTTTTTTAATTCATCTACTCACTAAAACTTATTTGTAACCCCAATATCAACATTCACCCTGCTTTCCCACTCATTTGTGAACATGCACAGAGTAGGGGCAAATTTTGAGCTGCCTGACGCACATGTCCCCAGCTGAAGACAAAGAGTAGGAACACCCTGTCTTCTTGTTTCAGCTTTCAGACATATACAAGCATTCTTTTTCATGGCATATTTACTGTCACAATTTTTGTTTTGTAATTTTTGATGACTTCACTGTTAAAAATCACCCCATAGTACTGAAATGCTATCTACTGCTCCTAAGCACAAGAAAGCCATGCTATGATATACTCTACAGAGAAAATACATGTCTTAGCTAAACTTTACTCACGCATGAGTTCTAGCAGTTAGTCAAGAGCTCAATGTTAATAAATTGACAATAAGGTAGCTTTAAACAGAAATGCACATAAAATAAGGCTATATGATAACCACTGAAGAAAATGTGACATACAGCCTGAGCCTGTATTTCCTCTAGGAACAGTGGTTCAATATTCACTAATTCAGTGTTTAGACAGAAACTTTTAGAACAAAACTACCATGAATAATACAAATTGACTAGGTTTAATTTCCTATTATTTGCTTCTTTCTCAAATAAAAGGTGTAGTGTTCAGGGGAGGGGGGCAGAAACTATGGGAAGTGAGTACCATCAATCTCAGTGAATTCCTCCCTTACAAAATCCAATGACTTCACAGTTCTGAATCCAGCCTGCCTGGAGCCCTCCCGTGGCCTGGTATCATAACCAGATAACCTAAGGTAGTTCACCTCCACATTCCAACAGTTGTCAGCAAATCACAGCATGCTACAATGAAAGGCTCACACTTTGTAGTTAAAGAGGGACATTAGAGAAAAGACTTCCCAAAAGCAGATGTTCCCACAAAACATCTATTTTCAACCCGGACCTGATGGTTCTGCCAGGTTTCCTCATTTGAGGTGATGGAACATATATTTGTTAAAGTGGTACTTTGATCTGGGGTCTCATCCAGACCTGTATCAGACAAAAAAAGAAAAAAAAAACTGCTCTTTCCACACACAAGCATCTGAGCCCAGACTGATAGGGAAGTCAGTTTCCTTCTGAGTTACGGCTCTAGTTCACTTTCCAGAAAGAGCCTGGCTGACATGTTCCCCAATCCCTCACCTATCATCTTCTCTGGGTGGTAAGATATTCTTGCTGCCCACTGGTGATGTCAAGACCACTGAATCCTATAGAAACCTGGCCAACACAGGCCACTTCCACAACTGCTGAACTCAGCCAATGCAGGAGACTGCCAAGGCTAATTCCTCAGTCCAGCTGAAGGTGATGACCAAGGGAGGTGTAGCTCCCTCCACTGCATGCAAAAGGGGATTTAGATGCTTCAGGGCTAGTCCTCATTGACTGGCCCACACTTGGCCAGGAGCTAATGTGTATTCCTGGCTGAAGTTTTCTTCTCTGAAAAGCCAAACTTCTCAAATAATTTGTTCCCACCTAAAGTCTCCCTCTTTCCCCACTCTCTAACCTGGCTTCAGTCTCCACTGCACCACCTAAAATTTGCAAAAGTTTTCAATGGTGGCTTGCTATCAGTTGGGCATTTTTCAGTCCTAGCATTCAGGCACTCTTAGCCTATGATGATGCTGAAGCCTCCCTCCTCCTCAAAGCACAGTCTTCCCTTTGCTTCCAAACTTCTCCTCTGTCTCTAACTCTGTTCTACTCAGTCCCAGGCACTATGACTCGCTCATCATCTTCAGTCTACTCTTAGATTCCTTGAGATCTGGAGTGAGGCCATCTTCCTTCTTCATTCTGTACACACTCCCAAAAGAGCCTCAACCCACATGAAGCTTCACACTTACCATTCATGAACAAGCCCCAAATTTACAGGAGCAGCCCAGATTTCTTTGAGCTTTGGGCTTGTCTATAAATAATAATAGTGACCAACATCAATATAGCATTCATTCTGTGCCAGGCACCAATCTAAATTCTTTATATATGCTAAGCTCATTTGGGCCTCAAAGGAACCTTATAATATAGGTACTATTGTTATAACCCCCATTTTACAGATGAAGAAATTAGTGAGCACAGAAAGGTAAGAAACTTTCCCAAGGCCACACAGCTGCTAAGTGTCCATCAGGGTTCACAGACCATGCTTTTTAACCACTACAACATGCCTTTCAATTTATTTGCCTACTGAAAATCACTACTTGAATGTCTTATAGAAAGTAAAAAATAGGAGCACCTGGGTGGCACGGTCATTAAATGTCTAACTCTTGACTTCATTTCAGGTCAAGATCTCAGGATTGTGAGATTAAGCCCTGTGCTGGGTTACACGCCCTGCTTAAGATTCTCTCTCTCCCAACTTGGCAGACCAGAAAGGAATGGAAGGAAATATTCAATGTGCTGAATGTGAAAAATATGCAGCCAAGAATACTTTTTCCAGCAAGGCTGTCATTCAGAATAGAAGGAGAGATAAAGAGTTTCCCAGACAAACAAAAACTAAAGAAGTTTATGACCACCAAACCAGCCCTGCAAGAAATTTTGAGAGGGACTCGGAGTGAAGAAAAAAAGACCAAAGGCAACAAAGACTAGAAAGGACCACAGCACATCACCAGAAACCAGAAACACCAACTCTACAGGTAACACAATGGCACTAAATTCCTATCTTTCAATAATCACACTGCATGTAAATGGACTAAAAGCTCCAATCAAAAGACTTAGGGTGCCAGAATGGATAAAAACACAAGATCCATCAATATGCTGCCTACAAGAGACTCATTTTAGACCAAAAGACACCTGCAGATTCAAAGTGAGGGGATGGAGAGCCATCTATCATGCTAATGGATGTCAAAAGAAAGCTGGAGTAGCCATACTTATATCAGACAAACTAGATTTTATTTATTTATTTATTTGAAAGAGAGAGCACAAGCAGGAGGAGAGACAGAGGGAGAGGGAGAAGCAGGCTCCCCACTGAGCAGGGAGCCCAATGCAGGGCTCAATCCTAGGACCCCGGGATCATGACCTGAGCCAAAGGCAAACACTTAACCAACTGGGCCACCCAGGCATCCCCTGAAAAACTAGATTTTAAGATAAAGACTATAACAAAAGATGAAGAAGGGCATTATATCATAATTAAGGGGTCTATCCATCAAGAAGATCTAACAATTGTAAATATTTATGCCCCCAACATGGGAACACCCAAATATATAAAACAATAACAAACTTAAAGAAACTCATTGATAATAATACATTAATAGTAGGAGACTTTAACACCCCACTTACAGCAATGGGCAGATCATCTAAGCAGAAAATCAACAAGGAAACAATGGCTTTGAATGACACACTGGACCAGATGGACTTCACAGATATATTCAGAACATTTCATCCTACAGCAGCAAAGTACACATTCTTCTCAAGTGCATATGGAACATTCTCCAGAATAGATCACATACTGGGTCACAAATCAGCCCCAACAAGTACAAAAAGATCAAAATTATACCATGCATGTTTTCAGACCACAACGCTATGAAACTGGAAGTCAATCACAAGAAAAAAATTGGAAAGATCTCAAATACATGGAGGTTAAATCAGGATCAGGAAATTAAAGAAAAATTTTAAAAGTACATGGAAGCAAATGAAAATGAAAGCACAAGAGCCCAAAACCTTTGGGATGAGGCAAAAGCAGGCCTAAAAGGGAAGTACATAGCAATACAGGCTCAAAAACATAACCTAAACTTACACCTAAAGGATCTAGAAAAGGAACAGCAAATAAAGCCTAAAGCCAGCAGAAGAAAGGAAATAAAGATTAGAGCAGAAATAAATGATATAGGAACAAACAAACAAACAAACAAAAAAAAACAGTAGAAAATGGATTAATGAAACTAAGAGCTGGTTCTTTGAAAGAATTAATAAAACTGATAAACCCCAAGCCAGCCTTATCAAAAAGAAAAGAGAAAGGACCCAAATAGATAAAATCATTAATGGTAGAGGAGAGAGCACAACCAACACCACAGAAATACAAACAAGAGAACACTATGAAAAATTATATGCCAACAAACTGGGCAATCTGGAAGAAATGGACAGATTCCTAGAAACTTAAAAACTACCAAAACAAACAGGAAGAAAGAGAAATTTGAACAGTCCCACAACCAGCAAAGATACTGAATCAGTAATCAAAAATCTCCCAACAAACAAAAGTCCTAGGCCAGATGGCTTCCCAGAGGAATTCTACCAGACACTGAAAGAAGAGTTAATACCTATTCTTCTCAAACTGTTCCAAAAAATAGAAATGGAAGGAAAACTTCCAAACTCATTTTATAAAGCCAGCATTACCTTGACTCCAAAACCAGACAAAAATCCCACTAAAAAGGAGAATTACAGGCCATTATCCCTAATGAACAGGGATGCAAAAATTCTCAATAAAAAAATACTAGCAGATTGAATTCAACAGTACATTAAAAGAATTATTCACACGATCAAGTGAAATTTATTCCTGGGCTGCAGAGATGGCTCAATATTCCCAAATCAATCAACATGGTGTACCACATTAATAAAAGAATGGATAAGAACCATATGATCCTGTCAACAGATGCAGAAAAAGCATTTGACAAAATACAGCATCTTTCCTGATAAAAAACCTTCAACAAAGTAGGGATAGAAGAACATACCTCAGCAACATACAGGCTATATATGAAAGACCCACAGCTAATATCATCCTCAGTGGGAAAGAAATTGAGCCTTTCCCCTACAGTCAAGAAAAAGACAAGGATGTCCACTCTCACCATTACTATTAACATAGTACTGGAAGTCTTAGCCCCAGCAATCAGACAACAGAAAGAAATAAAAGTCATCCAAACTGGCAAGAAAAAAAAAAATCAAACTTTCACTATTCACAGACAACCTGATACTCTATGTAGAAAACCCAAAAGACTCCACCAAAACAGTCACAGGATATAAAAATCAATGTACAGAAATCTGTTTCATTTCTATACACCAATAACAAAGCAGGAGAAAAAGAAATCAAGTCATCAATTCCACTTGCAACTGCACCAAAAACAATAAGATACCTAGGAATAAATTTAAATAAAGTAAAAAATCTATACTCTGAAAACTGTAGAACACTTATGAAAGAAATTGAAGAGGACACAAACAAATGGAAAAGCATTCCATGCTCATGGATTGGAAGAACATTGTTAAAATGTCTATATTACCCAAAGCAATCTACACATTTAATGCAATCCCCATCAAAATACCAACATTTTTCACAAAGCTAGAACAAACAATCCTAAAATTTGTGTGGAAGCACAAAAGACCCCGAATAGCCAAAGCAATTCTGAAAAAGAAAAACAAAACTGGAGGCATCACAATTCCAGATTTCAAGCTGTAGTACAAAGCTGTAATCATCGAGACAGTATGGTATTGGCACAAGCACAGACACATAGATCAATGGAACAGAATAGAGAAACCAGAAGTGGACCCTCAACTCTATGGTCAACTAATCTTTGACAAAGCAGGAAAGAATGTCCAATGGAAGAAAGACAGTCTCTTCAACACATGGTGTTGGGAAAACTGGAGAGCAACATGCCCAAAGAATGAAACTGGACCACTTTCTTACACTACACACAAAAATAAATTCAAAATTGATGAAAGACTTTGTGAGACAAGAATCCATCAAAATCCTAGAGAAGAACACAGGCAACAACCCCTTTGACCTCAGCCATAGCAGCTTCTAACTCAACACGTCACTACAGACAAGGGAAACCAAAGCAAAAATGAACTACTGGGATTTCATCAAGATAAAAAGCTTCTGCACAGCAAAGAAAACAATCAACAAAACTAAAAGGCAGCCTATGGAATGGGAGAAGATAGTAGCAAATGACATATCTGATAAAGGGTTAGTATCCAAAATCTACAAAGAACCTAAACTCACCCAAAAAACAAATAATCCATTTAAGAAATGGGCAGAAGACACGAATAGGCACTTTTCCAAAAAAAGATATCCAGGGGGCTAAGAGACAACTGAAAAGATGCTCAACATCACTCCTCATCAGGGAAACACAAATCAAAACCACAATGAGATACCATCTCACACCTGTCAGGATAGCTGAAATTAACAAGTCAGGAAACAACAAATGTTGGTGAGGATGCAGAGAAAGGGGAACCCTCTTGCACTGCTGGTGGGAATGCAAACTGGTGTAGCCACTCTGGAGAACAGTAAGGATATTCCTCAAAATGTTAAAAATAGAACTACCCTACAATCCAGCAATTACACTAGTAGGTATTTACCCAAAGCACACAAAAATATAGATTAAAAGGGATACATGCACCCCAATTTTTATAGCAGCATTATCAACAATAGCCAAACTATGGAGACAGCCCAAATGTCTATCGACTAAAGATGTGGTGTGTGTGTGTAATGGAATATTACTCAGCCACCAAAAGAATGAAATCTTGCCATTTGCCGTGACATGGATGGAACTAGTGTATATTATGCTAAGTGAAAAAAGTCATTCAGAGAAAGACAAATACCATATGATCTCACTCATATGTGGAATTTAAGAAACAAAACAGATAAACATAAGGGAAGAGGGAAAAGAAAAAAAAGGAGAGAGGGAAACAAGCCATAAGAGACTCTTAATGATAGAGAACAAACTGAGGGGATGAGCTAGATGGGTGATGGGGATTAAGGAGGGCACTTGTTGGGGCACCTGGGTGGCTCAGTTGGCCAAGTGTCTGCCTTTAGCTCAGGTAATGATCCCGGAGTTCCAGGATCAAGCCCCGCATCAGGGTCCCTGCTCAGTGGGGAGTCTGCTTCTCCCTCTTCCCCTTCCCCTCGTCATACATGTACCCTCTCAAAATAAATTAAACATTAAAAAAGAAAAAAGGAGGGCACTCGTTATGATGAGCACTGGGTGCTGTACATAAGAGATGAATCACCGAATTCTACTCCAGAAACCAATATTGCACTGTATGTCAACTACCTAAAATTGAAATTTAAAAAAAGATTTTCTCTCTCTCCTTCTGCCTCTACCCCTACCCCCTCTAAAAAAAAAAGAAGAAGAAAAAAAGTGAAAACTAAAAATCATAATATTTCTTCCCAAATTTGGTCTTCCTCCAGTATTCCCTGTCTTGGAGAATGGTCGTCAGCACCCCAACAGCCATTCTGCTGCTCCCTTACCTGTCTGTCCCAAGAGCTTCCAAATCCTTTCCAATCCACCTTAAACATATTGATTAAATCTGACTTCTCCCCAACAGTAGTATCTTGCCTGGGCTTTTGCAAGAGCTTCTTTCTGTAGGCACCCACGGCTGCCTCCAGAACTTTCTCCCACAGCAGACAGGGTGACTTTTTAAAACCCAGATCTGGTTATGTCCTATCCTACTCAAAGTTTCCCAATGCCCACAGAAGACAGTCTGAAATTTTTCCCAGGCCCACCAAGCCATGCAGATGGAGACGGCTTTCCACTCTTGCTCTCTCCTGCCTTACTCTGCAAAGTCTGCTTTCTATTCCTCACATATGCACCTCCTTTCTCCCCATGGTCTATTCCCTCTGCATGACCCCCCTTCTCTTCCCCACCCTCACTGCCCCAACCTCACTCCATTGAACCAGCATTTGCTCACACTTCAGGAGGTCTTTCAGAGTTCGGCAAGCCTTTCCTGACACTCTTGTAACACAGGGTGCTTCTCCTTTGTAGCACATCGCACAATGGTCAATAACTAACTGATTTTGCCATAAGCTATTTAACATCTGTCTCCCTCATTAGAAGATCCATAAAGGCAGAGGCTCTTCCTGGCCTTGTCACTATGTCTTCAAAAACCCACCAGTGTGCTAAGAAAGGTTCTGAATTTTTGTTCTGTTTTGTTTTCCAATGGATGGAGCCATATTAGAAGCAGCTTAAATGCCAGGTTGAAAAGTTGGTAATGGGAACTTTCTCAGCAGGTAGTGGGAATACGGTGGTGCTTTGAGCAAGGAAGTGGTAGGAATAAAGTGCCACATTAGGAAATTAATCTGACAGCACAGTAGAGAATGAACTATATTACAAAGATGAGCAGTTAGTCCAATCATGTTAGATCAGAGCCCAGACAGAGACCAGAGTAGTCCTGGAAATGGAAATAAGCAAGAGGGCAGAGTCAAGAGATGCTGCAAAGTAAAAATCTGCAGGATGTGGTAACTCAAGTTATGGACTAGTTGTAAACTGGTCAGTTTAATTCTGCTAGTTAGCAGAGGGGGGCTCTGTATTAGATGCCTATGACATAGTCATGTGCGAATAGAGAAGAATGTAGGGACTCGATAGGAAGGACTGCAGGAAGGGTGCTCAAATTCCCCCCCCTTGCACCCTGAGAAAATGCAGATAAATAAGATAATTACATTTGCAATAAGTAAATATGCAGATGAATTAAGATAAGGGCAGATAAGTAAAATAATTATAACTCACTCCACCCTATCTAGTATCGAAAAGACTCATCTGTTGCTGCTTAAAGCAGGTCAACCTGGATGGTAGTAATAAAAAGCCTTTCTCGCTTTGGGCATGCTCTGTTCTCATCAACAAACAACCATTCTTTACATCTGAAACTGAAGTTTCATAACCTTGTTATCATATTTTAAAACATCTACTTCCTCTTATGAAACCAACCTTCATAAAATAGGCCGAAAGCATTCCAAGTGTTCTCTGATAATAGACAAGAGACAGGCATTATCACGTAATCTGGCTGCAGTTACAAATGTATAATAATATTTAAAGTCACTAATCTGAGTGCTTCTACCTTAAAGGCCATTATTTACTTTTAACATTAAAGAGCTTTCCACCATGCACACATAATAAAGGAATGGAAAGTCTGAACAGACCCACAAATGAGATGCCTCTGTACCTCTTAGATTTTGAGGCTTTTGCCTCTCCCTAAAGATACTTGGAAATTTAAACTAACTTTCAGGAATGGCTTGGCCCTAAGTGAGATATATGTAAGTATATAAAATGTCAGACTGCATTTCTCAATCCTGGCCTTTTGTACTGAACTTCTAGTTCATGGGAATAAAATGGCACTCAACACCACACTCTGCAAAAGTATTTTGGGTGCATTCACATAATTTCTCAGCCAACAAAAGCTTGTCTGATCAAAATGCTTTGGAAATTTCTTAAAAATGTAATACTCCGTGCAAATCTACAAGTAAACTCACAGCTCCTCCCCATTTCCCAATGAGGCTGCAAATGGATTGAAAAAGGCAAATCAGAACTATAGGCTAAAATGTGCCCCCATTAACCAATTGTAGAACACTGACTTTTCCAAGCCTCCATGTGGTGACCAGCTTTCCATGTTTGTGTCAGTGTCCCTCTTATCTTAAAAACCATGATTTATCCGGACAAACTTTTAATAAGGTCAGTGGTTATATCAACAAAAGAATAGTACTTGGTCTTGAAATAGAAGGAGAAAAACTCTAAGCAGAGTGCAATTAACAACAAAGCAATAATCCATTCAAACCAAGAGGAAATGGCTTGAATGAAAACAAATGACTTGAATTTTTTAAAAATAAACCATTTTTAAATTATACAAATGCAATTTCCCACTTTTGTTTACTTTGGTCGTATTATTTTTCTATTTACATATAAGCCAACCAGAGCTTGATGGCTGATTTCATCACAGAAAAGAACAGCAGAGGGGTGCCAAGTTTCTTGGTACCTGCCACAGTAGAAATTGTTCCCATCAGTGCCCACTGGGCTCAGCCTGTGCAACTTCCAGAGACCACTATTTTACATGACTCCTTACCTTGATACAGCACTAATTTCAGCTTTGCAGCAAGCCTGTGAAGTCAGTACTACTGTGCCCACTTTACAGATATGAAAACTGAGACAGATTAGGCAGATAGAAAAATTAGGTAATCAGCTAGCACAAGGATGAGATGTCACAAACTCTGGTCATTGGACTATAGGTGCATTCTGCACACACACTGCTATTTGATAAGTGCAGATTAAAATGTGTGGAATTCCTGATACATGCCTAGATTCTTCATACCCCATCTTAGTCCAACAACTCTACCCCCTTCCAACCCAGTGAGTAGCTTCAAGCCTGAAATAAAGAGCTCCACCTATTAACCTTTTAAAAAGACTCAAGAGAAAATATCTAGCTTTCTATCAACTAACCACTGACCACATGCATGAGTATTTTAATACTTCTAATTTATCCAGAAAAATGTAATGTCCCCTCTTGACCTGTCTGTTGTGGGTGACCACCTTCAAAACTAGCTATGGCCAGAACTAAAAGAAGGAAGCAGTTGGGTCAAGTGAACACACCTGAGCTGCCTCATCTGGGCGACCACTCCCAGAACCCCACTGTTTGCACTACCAAACTGAACCCATAAAAATCTTATGTCCAGACTTGTTCTGCCACACCAGTGAGCCTCTTCCCTCAAAGGACTGAAACAAGTACTATATACTGTTTATTCATTTACTTCACTGATTCAATGAACATTGAATATGGAAAACCAACTATGTATCAGGCACTGTGATAGGTTTTGGGCAATAAGACTGTTCACTCAAGTGTGGAGCTTAGAAAACAATGCTTTGAAATGTGTTAAGAAGTATGGTTGAGAAGAATAGTGTCTATGGATAGGATGCCTTACACAGACTTAAGAGATCAAAGACGGTTTCCTAAAGGAATGCATGTCTGAGCAAAACTATTATGGATAAATGGGAGTTAGTCAAAGGAAGAGGCTACTACGCGCCGGGCATTTTCTGTCTTCTCTTTTAGCCTCTTTAAGCTTCTAAGGTTACCATCTCCATGTGACAAATGAGGAAACTGAGGCTCTAGTCTCAGAATTCAAATGCAGTTCTGCAAACCCCAGAAGCCCATGTTTCATTTCTCTTTCACTACTCTGCAAGGGAAACACCTTCCCGCAGGTCCTGTAGGAGCCACAAATGTGCATCGGCGTCAGTCTAAGACCTCCTTCCTATGTGTTATTGGTCTTCTGAGAGATGCACAGAAAAGGTCCTGGTGCCAACCGCTGTTTGGGCTGCTATCTAAGGCAACACAACAGTGGTGCTGGATCAGAACTAGAGCTTGATTTGGAGAGGCTCTCTTTGGAAAGTGCCCTTCCTGAACCACAGGGGAGCCCTGGGTTCTGTGGTGAGCTGCATTCATAGCACAAGTGATTGATCCACCCATAAACATCTCCATGACTTCCTCTTTCAAAGCCATACATTCTTCTCTATCAAAATTGTATCATTTTATACAGCTTGGTCAGTTGTCCTCTTGTCTTCTTCCCCAAACTTGGTACCCAGAGACATTGGGAGGCTTTCACCAAACCCATCCACTGGCATTAGAAGAGAATTTGAATCCACTAGAGATATTCAGAAGAAAGTACCACAAGCCCTGATCATGGGGATGGATTACATAAATAAAAATGTAGTGTAAATTCCTACATCGACTACTTTAACTTAGTGGGCAAACCCATCTGAGCGTGCAAACTCTGATGCACTGGTTCAAAGAACAGTCTCGCCACCTGCACCTTCACCAGAAGATCTAACTTTGGTGAATGAGAATCCTACAAGACTCCAGAGTTCTCATTCTGAAAATCATTTCTCATTAGGAAGATGCAGGCATTGTAGGCAATTGGCTAGATCTCAAATTTAGTCCCTATAACAGCCCCTATAAATCCTAAATGCCAGCTTGCTCTCTCTGCTGCTTTCTCTTAATTGCAGACTGTCTCAAACATATCAGTTAATTGGGATTTCTGGTGAATTATGTTCCATGTGTTTGAAGGGTCTTTGAACCTAGGTTAATTTTATGTTCACCGAGACCTCCTAGGTGCCGGCACCATTTATGTGCAGCAGAGGACCTCCCCTTCAACAGCAATTACTCACAGTCACGGACAAATACTGTCATCTGCGACAAGCCTCACTCTCACCCAGGCATCAGCCATGGGGAGGGGATCCTCCCCTGCTAGTTTGTCTTCACCCTCAGAGCAATGGCACTGTTCTTTGGCTGCTTCTTCCCCCCTCCCTTTTGTACTCTCTTCCCTCACAGCTCCCCATGACCTCATGCTACTTTGGTCTGTCCATACCTCCTTATCAGGGTACATTCCTCATGGGAATAAAAGGTGTCCCTAAAGTGGTACCTTCCCCATGGGATTTCTATGCCCTCTAAGCCAGTCCCCCATCACATTCCCTGTTCTGTCTCCCTCAAAGAGATCACCTCAACAAGGCTGAAAGCAGTTTGAATCTAACATTTTTTAAATGATTAACATAACAGTAGGATCTGTACTCTATGGAGCACTGGGTGTTATACGAAGACAATGAATTGTGGATCACTACATCAAAAAGTAATGATGTATGGTGACTAACAAAACATAATAAAATAAAATTTAAAAAAACTAATATGAATAAAAGAACACTGAAACATCAGTAGATTTAACTCCTCTGGGAAGTGCCTCCATCCTAACACTTTATCAACCTAAAGAATTGCTAATTGGGGAGATACATAATACAGTGAGGACAATCTGTCAACAGTCCTCCTCTGTGCCAAAGCTCCAGGAGAACCTTGATCAGCACTGTACCCTGACACTTCCAGTCCACCACTGGCCTTTGCCATAACATAAACAGTAACCCCTACAGGACTGAATCTTCTCCCATGCTCAGGCAAGAGTTAGTTGTGCTGTCATCCTGCTGAAACAGAGCAGTGATGAGAATGTTTTCTCTCTATATCATTTATTAAATCTTTCTTAAATGTCTGTCATGCCAGGTATAGAGGCTTAAGAAGGTCTCCACCAAACTCATGACTTTATGTTGTAAGGAGACAAACATGTATTCAAATAAGGACAGCACAGCATGAATGATGCTCTCCTTAGTAGAGCCACACATGCAGTCGTATGGGAGATTTACAGAGGACTAATATTCTCCCCCATGATATTGGGAGCAGGGAAGGGATTTCAGGAAAAGGGAAGAATACGTGCAAAGGCCTGAAGTTGTGAGAGGGCAAGGCCAGGAGTTATGTCCATATGAAGATCACCTAGCCCTTACACACAGCCAGGCTCCTAATTTTCCTACAGTTGGAAAAGAGGCTCTAGGGACACAGCCAGATGGTCTACCCTGCAAAGGTCAGTGAAGATCTAAATCAATTGCCCAGACAACTCAGAGATGATAGATTGAATGAGGTACCAGAGTAAAGATGGGGGGGAAAAAAGAAAAAAAACAACACTGGCCTGGGGACGCATACTGGCTTAGCCACTAATTGCTATGTGATTTGCAGCAATTAAATTCTCAATTTGAGTTTCCTTATCTGTAAAATGATAAAATATATATTTCATAAGGTTGTCTTAATATGCAATTATAGAAGTAGTATATGTGAAACACCTAGCACCCACAGAAAAAAATCTTACAGCACCCCTAGTTTCTGATTTCCTCCTCCAGGCCCATATCCCTAGGTGGAGAAATGAAGCAGCGATGACTGCTCCCAATCATAGCAGAATGAAACAACTCCCAGGATTCAGGTCTGTGGTCTCAGAGAAGCAATGGAGAAGCAGACACGAGGGTAGGTCTTATTCGGCAGATGAGGCCCATGTGTGCAAGAAATATATCTAAAGCCACAGGCACACCGACTAATTGGCAATGACCCTGAAGCTGGGCTTTAGCTCCCATATCCACCCTTTTTCTGGTCCTCTACCTTTTTCTCCTTTAGAATTCTTAAGCCCTTATTAGCTAAGATTCTGGTTCTTCAATAATATGTGAGGGATAGTCAGCTAAGGGTAAAATCCAAGGATATATCAGACAGCTGCGGAAAGCAATCAAGAAATTAAGGTTGGGAGGGTGAATGAGCACAAAACAAGCTTCACCCACTCCACACATCCTTGTTGAGGATCAGCTGTGACTGGTGTGCCAGGGTCTCCCAAGCATGAAGGATAATGTTGTTCTAGTTAAGTCCCAGAACTGGAAAAGGACTTTCAAAATTATCAGGATCGTTCTCTGCTACCTAAGAACTACAGCAAAGACAGAAACATGTCTAATTGTTGAAGAGATCTTCATTTCTTATGAGTCACCAAGTGAATCTCATTTTCTCTTTCCGACCTCACCAAACTCAGGATACACATGCATATTGACCCCAACCAGCTCTGAGTGACAAGTAGAGAAAACAAAGCAGAAAAGAAGGGGGGGGGTGGAAATGTGTCCAATTAATCAATAAGATTTAATGGACCATATGGAGTTAAGCTGGGCAAGGGTGATATCAGAAGACAGCTGGAGGTGGGAATGTCTGCATGTACTAGGGGCTGAATTTGGAGGCTAGGAAGGCCACAAGGTCATTTAACCCTTTTGTTTAATCTTTGGGCTTTGCTAACATTAATACCAGTTTACTCCCATGATAAAATACCAGTTAGATTGCTCTTATGGGAGACTAGAAGCAAAGCAGCAACTTCAATTCATTCATTCAGTCATTGGGCACCTAATACGTGTCAAGGGTGCATCCAGGCCTTCATCATGTTGAACTCCTAAGCTCGGTGAACACAGGAGGGTTACTGACCTTGATAAGAGCAACCTTCAGAACCTGCAACACCCGCTCCAGCTGCCCCTCCGTGCTTGTGAAAGCAAGAAGTCCTGTCATACCCTGCTGCTTCTCTTTTTACTGCTGCTATCAAAACAGAGCCGGGCACCTTGGAGGTGGCTTGATAAATTCTATTTGACCCATAATCGAGAAGGTAAGTTCCCTGACCTCAGGAAAGAAAACGTTTTCAGAAAGGTTTATTTTAGAGTAGATTTCAAAGGACTATGTGCTCAGAATAAGTAATCCAACATGATAACGGCCACGTTCAGAGTGTCCCTAAAACGCGGGCACATGTGGTACAGGACATGAACAGACTCCAAGCTTGCAATTGCTTTGTTTTAACCTTGGCAGCCCTGCAGCTTGGCTCCCACATTCAAAGGGATGATGTATTTTCCCATATTTATTATTTGCACTGGACTACTGAGGAAAAAAAGCAGGGCAGCAGGCCGATGTGTCTCAGTGTTCCTGCCAGGAATAACAGAGAGGCCTTGCACCAGCGCCTCATTAGCTTATGGAAAACAGTTCCCTAAGGAAACTGCAGGGTGTAAATAAATTTAAAACATTTCAGCTTTTTGAGGCCTGCAGATGCCAAATTTGTAAAACAGTGGTGGCTCAAGAACGCTGTAACATTCTGTTGCACGTCTCATAAATTTAGCATAAGTTCTGTAGTTGTTAATAAGCAAAATAATGTGATATCATGGACATACTTTTTTAATGCAATATGCATTACTTAGTTATTTATAAGCAAAATTTTGTTGGCAGGGTACATTCAGTCTAAAAGACCAGGACAGTTGTGGAGATACTCATGCACAGACCTTCTTAACTCAGGGCCCTCTTTCAGGAACTATCATCTCTAGACACTACACCATGCCCTAGGATATAGGCAGACCTTGCTACAAGCTTCACATACTGTGCTAAAGAGATAGTTAGGTTTAAACCTAAATCTCTGACTGAATATTTGTTAACTATTAAGACACACACACAGAGTGGGATCTTAGAAGTCATAGACAACATTTACTCTAATCCCTCATCTTAGAAACAAGAACACTGAGAACCAGGGAAGCAAGGCGATTTAGCAGAGTCACACTGCAGGCCAGTGGCAGAGCTGGGAGGACAGGGGATTCTCTCTCTGTCCACTGCTCATTAGACTACTAGGACCAGAGCGGCACAGCACTTGGCACCCCGCCTGGCACAGGGCAGGCACTAAACACAAGCTGGCTGTGACTAGCTGTGTTGTCATTGTCATTATTTCTGCTACCCCCAGGTGCTAAGTAATACAGCTTCTTTTCATCTCTTTGCCAACGGGGGGACTTCTGTGAGAAGCTCAAACTAGGGCTAGTTTCATGTATGTTATCAGAATATTTTTAAGGGTTGTATTAACCCAGTTTCATTCATTAGGTGATCCTCCCCAGTATTAACTCCTGGGTCCAAGAAATATCATACACTCTTTCTTTCATTTCATAACATATGACATATTATTTCCCACTAAATCATGACCTATTGAGTACCAGCAGACTATAAACTTTACAAGGGCAGGAACCACATCACATCTCCTTTTTCATCATTGTAGCCCCAAATCCTAGTGCATAGTAGATAGTAGGCACTCAATAAATATTCGATGGCCATGGTACTATGTGATGGGGACTCAAAGACGAGTAAGACATGATCCTTCTCAAGTTTCACAGTCTGATGAAATGCATTCTTCTTAAACCTATTTCAGTTTTCAGCCCATTCCATCCATATAAATTAAGTCCATACAATCCATATTCCTACTAATCCAAGAATAGTCTTGAAACAAGATTTCATCCAAAATTTGTCTTAAATAGCCCTAACAATAAGACACCCCTAATATACTAGATAAAGGTGATCCTTAAGAGACAAATGGATACATAATAAGCTACATGATAAAGCTATACAGATTAGGCTAAATAGAAAGGCTACATTATTTTTTTTAGAAGAGGAAATGAACCTAAATTCAATTCAAATCAGATAAAACAAATCACTAAAGAATCCAGTTCTGAGAAACCATTATGATCTATACCAAAGGTGGACAGCATATGAGTTAGCAAGTCCTTCAGCACAAGGTTTCCAATCAGAATATGCAGACTAATGCGAATAACTAGCACCTGGCCACAGGTTAAGGCTAGCCTAAGAAGAGAGTAGCTAGGCAGCCCAGCGGTACGCAATCAAGGTCCCAATTCACGGGAGACTCCTCAGTGTTTCTCAAACATTAATGTGGATCAGAATCCCCTGGAGGGCTTGTTAAAACACAAATAGCAAACCACCCTCAGAGTTCCTGGGGGTAGAACCCAAGTTTGCATTTCTAAAAGTTTTCCATGTAATGCTGACAGTGCTGGTCCAAGAACCCCTAGTTTAGAGAAAGCACAACACACAAATGTCCCAAGACTTCTGGATAACGAATCAATGCCAATGACCTGTACGGTATGAATTATGTTTGCCTTTTTTTAATTCCTTGAGCCAGTCACCAGTCATGTGTACTGTACATCTGAGTGACTCAAGCCAGAGCAGAAAATGAATTAAGAAGCCATTCCAGTTATGGGACAAAACATAGAAGGATAGCCTGAGATGAAAACCCAAAAAGAGAAAAAGTTCCTCAGATAGAAAAGAATCAGAACCAGAGGCAAGGAGGTGGTGAGCGGAAGAACTTGACAGAGAGGACAAAGTGGATGAGAAATTGCACTACTGGAGTCATGCTAAGGAACTGGGGCTCCTCGGGACTGGGACTCTAGGCCTTGTGAGTAACAGCCCCATTTGTTGAGCACTTACTATTATTCCAGTCCCTTCCTAAGGGATGTACATGTGTCTCTGAAATCTCAGAACATCGTCTGAGGTAGTTCTCTCTTTTATAGATATGGAAACAAAGGCTCAACAAGATTAATAATAGCAAGAGTATGTGGTAGATTCAGGATTCAAACTCATGTCTGACTCTCAAGCTTGACTTTTTTTTTTTTTAAGATTTATTTTTTTGAGAGAGAGAGGGAGGGAGGGAGGGAGAAGCAGGCTCCCCGCTGAGCTGAGAGCCCGACGCAGGGCTCAATCCCAGGACCCTGGGATCATGACCTGAGCCGAAGGCAGATGCTTAACCGACTGAGCACCCAGGCGCCACTCAAGCTTAACTCTTATCACCCAACCAGTCTGCCTTCCTATTCCTCTTCTCTAAAGATGAAACCTAAAGGAGAAGACACTGAAGGAAACCACAAATAGTGGCTAGAATAGGGTTAGAAAGAAGCAGAACACAGAGAGGAAGAGGGAGTACAATGTAGTGGCTCATGCTTTAGCTTTGGGACTCGACAGATCTGCATTCAGCCCTGTGCTTCTCTACCTAGGAGTTAAGTGGTCGGGGGCAAATCACCCAATCTGATCCCAATTTCCATATCTGCATAATGAGGATATTAACAGCTACCTTCCAGGGTGATTAGAAGGAGTATGGACATATTTTTACAATAGAACTAGTATTTTTTTAGTACATTTCGTAGGAAATAGATGCTCAAACATGAAGGTGGTAGTGGTGATGATGGGGTAGAGAAAAGCCTGACACCCTAGCAGTTGAGAAGCCAGAAAGAGAACATTTAATAGCTTTCAGTGTGTTATTGGGGTTTTTTTTAAGATTTTATTTATTTATTTGACAGAGAAAGAGACAGCGAGAGCAGGAACACAAGCAGGGGGAGTGGGAGAGGGAGAAGCAGGTTCCCAGCTGAGCAGGGAGCCCGATGCAGGGCTCGATCCCAGGACCCTGGAATCATGACCTGAGCCGAAGGCAGACGCTTAACCGACTGAGCCACCCTGGCACCCCGCTTTCAGTATGTTTCAAGTTCCAGGTTTCAAACTTACACCTAATATAAAAAAATAAAATATGCCACTGTCCATCACCAACTGGGACTGTGGAAACTGGAAATGTATGTGAAGAGCAAATGAGCAACTCCTGATCTTATTTTCAAAACCAGAAATATGTACTCCAGAAACTATACTTTCAAGCTTATGGTTGAACCTGTATGTATACAGTCCTTGGGCAGCGCAATGTAGCATTCCTTTTTAATTCAGAGATAAAATAAACAAGACTGCCCCCTGAGGGTTAGCCAACAAAATCAACACATAATGCTGGAGTTGAGACCAGAAGTATTCAAAGTCACCTTGAAGAAACTGAGTGACCCAAAGGTTCTAGTAGATTTCACTGAAACTAATGGAAGGTATTCACAGAACTCAAGGAAAAACAGAAAGAGGAGGTTGGTAGGAAATAAGACAAATGAGGCGGGGGAAGAATAGAAGTTGAATTGTCAAAAGTAGACATTAATTCTCTACTAAGAAGAGTTTGCTCTAATCCAAGGACCTGAACCAAAAACTCCTTGAAGACTGGAACTATTCTTACTCACCTTTGCATCTTCGGGAACTAACACAGTACCTGGCACAAAGTAGCAACTTCATATATGAAAGCCCCACTGTATCCCTTCTGGGAAGCCAGGACTATGACCACTGCCTCCACAAAGGATGTGCTATTCCCTGTGCTCTGCTTTATGTGTCATACAAAAATATTCCCTGTTTCTTCATGACCCATAGTCCAAAGCCCAAAGTCCTTCTTAGCCTGATATTTCAGGCCCATTCCATTTTCCCTTCCCAGGGTGGGTTCCCATTCCTTCTCCTAAGTCAACTCTCTCTTCCTGCCAGATGATCTACCCACGCCCCCAAACAAACCACCTTACATTCTCTCAACCCTACTTCCCGACATTATTTGTCTTAACTATAAATCCTCTCTGCGTTTCTGCACCTTCTAAGATCCTGTCTCTAGAAACCTCCCCTGCACACCTCAGGAGAACTTTCACTCTCCCACTTCCAAACTCTTTGAGCTCTTGTTTCTCTACCACTCATTCAGCATTCACCAAATACCATCTTGTGTTGACATTTCTGTTTTTTCAAATGACTGTCTTACCTCCCCTGATGAACTACAAACATCACGTCTTATTCATTGCTGCATCCTGCCTTGGGCCTTGCACAGAGTTAGCACTTAATAAATGTTTGTTGCTGCTCATTAATGATGAAAAACAAATGCTTTGGTAATTCTGAGGCATCCGACATGCCCAACCCACCCACACTTTATGTCATCATTTCTTCCACTGGAGGTAAACAATGTCTCTTCCACCAGCACTTTCCACCCGGTCCCTCCCTGTGCCCTAACTGGGGACAAAAGCAAATACTTGTCTCATCCTGGATGGGAATCTCCAGACTGTCAGAAGCTTGCAGATTCTCACATCCCTAGCAGCCACCTCTCTAGGCCTGCTTTTGCTTGTCAACCAGCTACAGGATCTTCTAAAAGGCATTTAACAGCCATGAGCCTCTGGCCCTAAATTTCTTTGCCCTTTAACATAAGGTTGTCATTAAGATAAATGAGAGCATAGATCTAAAAATGCTCTGAAAAGTCAAGAGTTATACACAAAAGAGAAGGGTTTTAAGGAACCAACTTAGCCCTTTTTGGCCTGCAGATCACTTGGTTTGGTACCCTGGCAACCCAACCACCTGAAAGAATTGTCCCCTTTTCTTAGAACCTAGTTTTGGTTTTTTTTTTAATCAGAGAAAGACTAAATTATTAGAGAGAAACTGGCTCAGAGGATTCCTTTGGCAGGAGGGTATTTTAAGAGTTCACTGTGTTGTGTTCATTTTCTTCTGTAGCCTAATTCTGAGTTTAGACATGCTGAAAGGTATTTCTTTTCTCTTAAATGCTTCAGAGACTAGATCAGAGAAGAAAAGTCTTGCTTAAACATGCAAGACAGCAGAGAACAGACGGTCAGGCTGTCCTGGGAAACCTCAGTCCCTCTGAACTTCTCCAGTTCCATAGGCCATGGTTAAATACACGAATTCTATAATAGCCCTCAAACTGGCTGGGAGGAGTCAGAGAAAGCCATCTCCCTAGAATCTCTGGTAGTTGTTTCTTCTTCTAAGAGGTTGCCTAGCAAAGAGAATACCCCAAAGAAATGTTCTTTCTCCTTTACAGGATATTCCTAAGTAGGCTGCTGATAAACAGACACTGACACACTCAGCTAAGTCACCTTCAAACATCTCCTGAGTGCTCGCTGTGTGCCCAGCAGCACCAGAGGTCTGGCCAGGCTCTAGGTTCCTTCTAGATGACTGGGAGGACCTGATGTTGGGCATACTACAGTTAAAAATTCTTTGGCCAAAACCTTAGTTCTTCTTTAATCTTCATCACTCCAGACCATTTCACACTGCTGACTTTCATGAAAACAGATACTGATAGGTAAACAGAGAAGCAAAGAAGTTCATGTAAAATAAACAAGGTACAGAAAACACAGTAAAACCCTTTCCTAACCCTTTGATGTATAAAAACTGGGATGCCTGTCTTACTCAGCTAGTGCTGCTCTAACAAAATACCGCAGACTAGGTGGCTTGAGCAGAAACCTATTTTGTCAGTTCTGGAGGCTGAAAGTCCAAACTCAAGGTGCCAGCATGATTGGTTTCTCATAAGAGCTTTCTCCTGGGACTATAGAGAAAGAGAACAAGCTCATGGTGTCTTAGTTTAAGGACACTAATTCCATTATGAGGGCCCCACCCCCATGACCTCAATTAAAATTACCAAAGGCCCCATCTTTAAATACCATCACAAAGAGGGTTGGGACTTTAACATATGAATTTGGAGAGACATTCAGTCCATAAAAGAGCCCCAGGGAGGGCACCAGGGTGGCTTAGTCAATTAAGCCTCTGCCTTCGGCTCAGGTCATGGTCCCAGGGTCCTGGGATCAAGTCCCACATTGGGCTCCCTGCTCAGCAGGGAGTCTGCTTCTCCCTCTACCACCCCCCCACCATGATCTCTCTCTCACACGCTCTCTCAAGTAAATAAAATCTTAACAAAAAAGAGCCCCCAGAGAATATCCAGAACCATCTTCCACACCACTGGAAAAACCAGGAAGCCCCACTTCTGTTACTCCTTCAAAAATAATGGCCCTGGTCTCCCTACAGCCTATAATTCCATTGGCTTCCAAACCTTCAAACGACTCAGAGTGGAACACCCTGAATATGGGTCCTAAGCCCCTGCCCTCAGCCTTACTCCATTTATTTTATTTTACAGTCAGAGACTGAGAGTTTATCAAATATTGCATGCATACATAAGCATGATAATCCACATATTTTTTCAGAGATTGAGAGTTTACCAAATATTGCATGCATACATAAGCATGATAATCCACACATTTTTGTTTTGACACAAGCACCTGGAAACTACACAAAAAAGAGGAGACGTAGGGTGCAAAAAACCTGATGGGCCTCTCCATATTCCATTTCTGCCCCAAAGGCTCCTCAATCTGAATCTCTCCCCAGAATGTGCTTTCACGTACAGACAGAATATTCAAAACACTTCCCAACCAACCAGACAGCACTCAGCAAGGGCTGGGCAGAGTGCTGGAGGCCCCTATGAGAACATAGACCATTTAGCAACCAGGACTGAGGTCCTTCTACATTTAACCACCAATACAGCCACATGGGTGTGTACCACCTGATACTTTGCCCTGCTGGTGCACAATCTTACCATTTAAAAGCAGTTCTTCCCCGCAACTCTTGCTCAGGTACAGAGGCCCACTCAGCACATAGCCTTCACATGGGCAGCCCACTGTATTTGCTTCCTGTCTTTTTTGGATATTGTCCACACATTACACTAAATAGCAAGCCCCTTTGAGAACTCCTTCCCACGGTTTCATCCACTGCCCACAGGGCTCAATCCCCTGCTTTGCACACAGTAGGTCATTAACCAACATTAAATAAAATGTACTCCGAACTTTCAGCATCACCAGGTGACCTGGGTATCACTGCCTGACAGATATGCCTTATGGACTGGATGCTGTGCACCCCCCAGATTCATACATTGAAAACCTAACCCTCAGTATGACTGTATTTGGAGATGGGGCCTCTAAGGAATTAAGGTTAAATGAGGTCACAAGGATGGGACCTTGATGACCTTGATACAAGATTAGTGTCCTTATAAGAGATACCAGAGAGCTTGACCAATCTTGCTTGTGCACGCTCGATCGTGCTCTCTCTCTCTCTCTCTGCCACATACAAAGAAGTAGTCACATAAGCACACAGTGAGATGCGGCCACCTACAAGCCAAAAGCAGCAGCTTCCCAAAATGAAGCCTACCTCACCAATACCTTGATCTTGGACGTCCGGCCTCCAGAACTGTGAGATTAGTTTAAGTCCCCCAGTTTATGGTACTTTGTTATAGCAGCCCAAGATGACAATACAATAGAACATTCCAGTTTTTCATTCTCATAACAACCTGTAAGGTCAATACCATTACCGGAATGTAAGAAATATGAGAGTCCAGGTTGAGAGATGTCCCCTAATCTGTCCTTCACAAAGGCAATAAACCTAGCATCAGGCTCAAGTCTACATTCAATGGACCAAAAAGCCCATGCTCCTAACCAGTAGGCTAGCGTGCGACCTAGAATCCCTTGCAATGGGAATAATCTTCATTGCCACAATAGTAATAGCTAACAGATATGGAGTCCCTACACGTTGCAGTATCATGTTAACCATTTCTCACTTAAACACACTTCTTCCTTGCAACAACCCTTTGAGGCAGGTGCAATTATTACCCCCATTTTAATAGCACCTAATAAAGAAGCTAAGGATGTCATGACCCCCTTCCTTTCTGACTCCTATCAGCATTCTGCTCTCTCCTTTGTTCCTCCCTGAAACCACCTTCACCAAATAGTCATGATGAGTCACATGCCATCTGGTTGGGCCATAAGTGATTTTCCAAATGGCCTTAAATTCTTTCTGGAACAGGGCAGGGTGCACCCTGACTTTTCTTTTAATCCACAAAACAGCAGGATGTCAGAGCCCCACTGGGCTCACAAGGACAATGTCTGGAAAAGAGCCAGATAAGAAACTACCATCAGAAAGTGTCTTATTTTCTGTCAATTCACAGGCAGCCCGCGGTCTGGTACTGAGGGAAGCAAACATAACCAGGCACACACCCAGGAACAGGTCTAACCCCACTCTGCTGGCAGAGCGGCAGCCCCCACCCTGCCCTCCTCACGGTTCGTGCTGCCTGAGCAGGCTGCCAGCACCACACTTCTCGGGTTCCACCGAATGGTGGAGGGGTTTTCAGTGCAACAGCAGATGTGGGCCAGTGTGCTGCCATCCATCTTCCCCAGCCTCCACCAGCATGTTAAGGAAGGTGCTGGATCCTTTTCCACAAGAGGTCAGAAACACAAGCCCTGCCTTCAAGCCTGGCCTCTCTCCCAAAAACTCCTAGAACTGTTCACATCTCCCCTAGACTCCAGGCTTCCTGGGGTGGCTTCACCCCTTTGTAAGGTTTTACAGTGGAGTATGACATCACAGCATGCCCAGGGTGTAAAGTAATAAGTAGGTCATGCTCCAAGAAAATGTCTGTCTTCCTCAGGGCCCCCAGAGAAGCCTGAGGAAGGGCTATCTGAGGGAGGGTTTGCAAACTTCATGCAGCATATCTGGGCACCTAACTGACTGCCACTCGGGAACCAGACAGGGTAAGATGGCTCCTCATGGTCAGCAACTCCAAGCCCAAGTGCCATGGCTGCCTGGAATGGGAGGAGAAAGGGTAATGGGTTGAGGGGGGGGTTGTTTTTTGTTTTTTGGGTTTTTTTTTAAGAAGAGGGGACACTTCCTATTTCAGTGCTTGTTTATTATACCAATTTTAACCCATGGTGGTTTTCTTCATGTGTGCAAAACTAAAATAATGATATTGCTGTTCCCTTTTGATTAGTTACTACCAAGGACTACGTGGTTCCTCCAGTCCCCTAAATCATCTTCTGATACAGGAAGATTTGGCCCGTCCATACCTAGCACAGTCAGGACTCATCTGGTTTGACAGGAGGGTCCAGAAAGACCCAGAGGACACAAATCTCTCCTCTACCAGTTTACTAATCCTCCTTCGGGAAATTCGCACCGTTCAGTCACTCCTTTAGGCAGGCAATCCAACCAGAACATACTTAGGAGGCAGAATTCAACATCATTAATAAAAGGGGCCTCAATTATTTTTCCTAGTTGGTAACACGTATGGAGGGTCTGAAATTCACACACTACCATTCCAGTGTGCAAAACTGTTGCTTCTTTTTTATTTTTCTATATCTGAACTGAGCTTGCCAAAAGCTCCCATTCCCAGACAGTAGAAAAAATAATAAACTTGCTAGTTAAGTCTATTTAGTCTCTTTCCATTTAAAGCAGTATCATTTAGGATATTCTCTCAAAGTCCAAATTCATTTTCAGTGCTGTTTTTTCCCCTCTGAGGGTCTCTGCTGCCACTCCTCTGTCCAAACACGGGGCGTGGGTACAAGGTGACATTGTTGTATTCTCAAGGCATGGGGAGGAAGGATGTCCCTGTTACTCTTCTCTATTGATTACTGTGAGGGTCCCCAATGCCTGGGCATTGGTCTCTGTCTACTGCAAACCCTTCTGAAGTATCAGAAGCTGGGGACATACATGCTCTGTTCCCTTGGCCAGGACAGGGCCCAGGAACCCCCCAATGGCTGAATAACACCCACCCTGACTCTTTGCTGGCCCTCAGACTGTCAGCTATCCCCTTCCACTGACCTATGGACCGTCTACCTCAAAACCCCTGGGTGTCCTCACTTTGCCCCCCACCACAGTGACCCCGGGGTAGAAGAGGGTAAAGTTCACTGGTTCTCAGCTCTTGGTTACTGAGTCCCCACTGAAGACACAGAATGCAAGCACTTCTCGCCTCCTGTACTACTGACCAGCCCAAGCTGCGTGCGCCTATGGCCTGGAGTACTGCGGTGGCTACTCAACTTAGCCTCCCTGCTTCCACCTATGCTGCCTACGGTCAGTTGTCAACACAGCAACAAGAGTGGTCCTTTTAAAAGGAAATTTGGGTCCTGTAACTCCTTTACACAACACACTCCAGTGGCTCCCATTTCATCAGAGTGAAAGCCAAAATGGGAGGCTGCACTGAGCTGACACCCATTCCCTTTCTGACCTCTCCTACCCTGGCAAGGTGCTTATCCCACTCATCACCCTGGCCTCCCTGCTGTGTCCAACTTAGGGCTGGGAGAAAGGATGGAGAAGGAAATAGCAGAATCAGAAAAGGAAAATGGCATGGATGGAGGATCAGGAGATTGGCGGGCGGGGGAGGGGGGCGGCAGTGGACAGCCCATATGCATTTAGCCTCTGAGTGGGCTTTGGAAGACAAAAGCAGTGAGAATACCGATAAGCCGGGCCCTCCACTCTATCACTCCCCCACTGCACACACCTGGCCAAATACTGGTCTCCCTTATGCCCCTGTTCATCCCTCACCCTCTTCATGAGGCATTTGATACTGCAGTTGGCTTCCTGTAAACTCTGGCACTATGAGTCCCCTTACCCTGTTCTACATTTCCATTTTTCCACAGCACTTATTACCTAACATTCTCTGTAAGCTATTTATTATGGTCCTTTGTGTATCTGTCTTCCCCACTCCCTCACCCTGCCTCATTCCTCCAGAGCAAGGATCTTTGTTTTGTTCACCAGTGTATCGGTGTCATTTGACAATGTTCTGAGTAACTGAATGTGAGCAAAAGTGATATGTGCCACTCTGGGTCTTGTCCCTAAAAGTATTTAGGTGTGGGCATCCCTGACATTTTCTTTCCCCCTTCTTACTAGCTGAGAGATGATGAGACATGGAGTGGTCTGTTGAGGACAATCAGGTTTCCACACTCACCCCGAGCCTCTTACCTACAAACTCCAGGAGTTTCAGCTTCTAGGGGGAGAAATGACCTTCTAGCTCATATAAGCCACTGTATTTTGGGGTCCCTTTGTTACAGCAAATTATTTTACGAAAATTTGTTTCATTTACTCCTTTCCATCTAAAATATCATTATTTTCATTTTCAAAGGAAAAAAAATGGGTTCAGAGGGGCTAAGTGACCTTTCATGAGATTGATTCAGTCAACAAAAATGTAAAATGTTCCAGACGTAGGCACAAAGGGAAATATTAAGGCCCTGCGCCCATCTCTGTAGACACAATCTGCTCCGGCCAGAGCTCCTAAGTGAAACAACCAACATCCCAACAGCCAGTGCTAGATGTGCTCCCCTGCACCAAGCTGTCCACGTCCCCACATTTCCTGGAACGGGCCCTAGCAAGCAGATACGACTCCATCGTATGCATCTGGGTGGTTCCTCTGAAGAACAGCGTTTAGCTCAAAGACAGGCTAGTTGTTCTCTCTCTGCACCAGCCAGGTGGGAGCCCAAAGGAGACACCATATGATCAGCATCTTCACCCGCTCTCCATCATGCACAAAGCAAGATGCGACTGAGCCAGGGGGATGACCACCTGACAGAGGTCCCTCTTCCAAACCCCTCTAAACACAGTTCTGCCCCAGAGCTTCTAAAAGACCATTTATCAGAAAGCATACAAATAATACTGAACAGGGTAATCCAAGGTGAATTACTGGCTCTTTGTACCAGAGAGATGTGCCTATGAAGCTCAAGGCAATGCTCAGAAGAGTGGATATGCACTTCCGTGTTGCCCACAGGAGGTTGAAAACAGGCCAACCGATAGAGAGATCATTGTCAGCAAGATTTACATTCACCCAGCAGGAGTGGAAAGGCTGCAAGAATTATGTGACTCACTGAAGTTTGGGGTTAACGGATACATCATAAGAACATAAACCAGTGATTTCTGAAGGTGACCATTAAACACAGCACTCAATCTTCCTGGGTCTGGAAGCCATTCTTCAGAGTGTCCTGTTACATGCCTTTTCATTATCAGCAACTGGTCTTCTTTAAAAGATACATGCAGCCAGCAGCCTTCTACAGGCAAGACAGACCCTGGGAAATTAATTTTTTCCCTTACAAAAATCATATTCATATCACTTATTTTAACAAAAAAAAAAAAAGGCAAAGCCAGAGGTATAGAAAATTCTCATTTAAAAGCCAGGACCCTGGTGCATTAGCAATATACAATCACAAAACCAAGCTCTTCAAACCTGGGCCACTGCTAGCCATGGACTCCTGCTCACTCAGTACCATGCTGGGGTCCAGTTTAATCTGTGCCCTGAAATGTGTGCTCTGTCCCCTTACAGTAGGTGACATATACTCCATCAGGAAAACAAAGTGAAAATGACTAAGGATTTTTTCTAAAGTTCAATCACTTCACAGGGACCAGGATACAAATGAATATCTCCTAAAACATCAGAAGTGATCCTATAAAAGCAGCAAATACTGGAAAAAGACAACAGAAGCCCATCCTTATGAAAAACGCAAAGGAAATCTTTAATAGCTGCCTTTGTGCAAGCCTCTCCTCCAAGGACTTAAGGTGCCTACAAACATCTGCACACATACCAATAGCTATGCAATGGCCACTCCCAGTCCCCGCTCTGGCTCATTCCCACTGTAGAGGCTGAGAATAGCCAGATGCTCTCCAAGCCTCCCTTGCAGCTACAGGAGTCCTATGGCCTACTGTTGGTCAGTGAGAAACAGAGGAGTTGGGAGTCATCTGCAAAAGACTTTTCCTCCCTAATGAGAAGAGAGGAGCTCATTTTATCCTCAAGTAGAAGGTTTGGTGACTAGAACTAGGCAGTCATCTTGCAACCAGCAGGGGCAGACAAAGAGAATTCCAGAGATGCTGAGCCAACATCAGGGCACGCTAGAAGTGTTCAACCGGTCTTGAAAGCACCTGCCTCCAACTTACTAACCAGATAATAAGTCATATTTTGGGTTGATTACTACATGCTGGCTTCTCTGTAACTTGTAACCAAAAGCATCCTACAGAACACAATGAGCATCCTCTATTCCTCCATGAAGCAGTATTTGGCTCTCCACTGCAGCCCCTAAAAGCAAATCCCATTCGGCCAAGTATTAGCAATTAATGCAGATTTTTGCTGAAAATCTCACAGGAATATGAAGTAGATTAGATCACACATTATCCAGCGAAATTTAATAAAAATCCAGACTAGATGTTTCCCTCTGAAGTCCCAGTTTGAACTTATTCCTCTTGACGTTTTTTCCAAGCAGATTTCTGAGCCTTACCATCTTTAGTCTTCACTACCTCCTGGAAATTCCCAATTCCCAGCCTCTTTATTCATCCCCAGCAATTTAGCTCTCTCCTGGATTCTCCAATCATGAATTCTTACACTCATGACTCTATCCAGTAAACAAAAGGCATTACTTAATCGAATCTGTCCTCTTCATAAGATGGGGTCTATAGATAGTAAATAGCAAATGATCTTCGTTTTTTGCAAATAATTTGTCTCTTACCACACTATACTCTCCTCCACTGCCAGAGTCTGATTAGCTAACTAGGAAGGAGGGAAGAAAAAAAGTGGAAAGGAAGAGAAAGGGGGAAGGGAAGGAAAGTAAAATAAAGACTTCCCCTTAATGCTCAAATTCTACCATTAGCTCCCTACCACTCTCCTCAAAACAAAAACAAAAACAAAACCCTAAAGGAAAAACAATAAAAAACAAAACAAAACAAAAAAACAACACTTTCTTTTACTCCCCCCTCTATCTCTGCCCTTTGGATCTCCTTCCATTAGCTAGAAATAATTTTGAAAGGGCAATCTAAACTCCTGATCTCCCTTTTCTTGCTTCTCACTCACATCCTCACCTGATCTATCGCTTTAGCCTCCTGGCACCGCACCAGAACTGCTCAGGTAGAATCTAAAACCCTTGAGTGCCCAGATGACCCATCCAAATGAAGTTAAAGTGCCATCATGACAATATGGTACTATTTCATTGTGATGTAGGCTCCTAGTATAAGCTAGGACCCCATGGTATCCTTGGGCCCCAACTCATTACCTTTTAATCCCTCATCATTACCAAGGTGCACACACACTCGAGTCACTGCGTTCCTACAAGAAGCTCTGCCCAGTTGTGACAATACAAGCTTAGGCCACAGGGGCCAGGGACCACATCCACCCAAACGCTTGTAGATGGAGGCCAACGTCAAAGTGATGCAAAGTGCAATCTATGACACAACGGGTGGCAACTGATGATGGTTCTGAGCAAACATGCAAGGGGGTTTTGAGGTTTTCTGAGATACTTGCCGCTTTTTGCCCCAAGGACAACAAGTATGCTATGCCGAGATAACTTCTAGCACTTTTTCACCTGACCACAGTTATAGATGCCAATGCTGTGATCTCCCCTGCAGTACAGAAAAATAAACCCTGGGCTTTAAGAAGCTTTTGCCTTTTTTTTTTTTCCACATTCTTTCTAAAAGCATGAAACTTTAAGTTCAAGAGATTTTCTACCCATTGGGGTTAAAAGCGGAAAACCAGGAATGGGTTCTATCCCTCAAATATCACCCCTGGCTGCCCATGGCCAGCAGAATGCATGAGGCTGTTGAGCTTCCTTCCCTGGGCTTACCAAGGGTACTTCAGGATGGGGGCTGGAATTTGGAACATTCTTTTGTCTCACAGTTGCAAATGGCATGAAATTGAACATGTGGAAAGGAGGAGTGTAGGCGCCAGAGCTGCCAGGGCTCTTGTCTTACTGCACCAAAGCTGAGCTTAGAGCTAAATGCCTCTTCTATCCCGTGGGGTCTCGGCTTGATCGGGTGACATACTGCTGGCCTCATCTTAGCCCAGCCGTCACTTTCGACTCGTATTTTGTCAGGCATCATGAGGCCAAGGAAAAGGCTGGAGGGGTAAACCAGGCATCTGTTTATTCAAGTGTTTTTTGTTCAAGTTTATTTTTTCATTGCACTGTGCTCTTTCCTAGCCCCACTTGTAGAAAGAGCAGCTTTGCCAGAAAACCTGGTAGCACCAGCTGCTTCAGAGGAGAGACGTTTTAAACAGAGCCCAGAGAAAGCCAATTACCTGCCTGCTTGTCTGAGTAAGTTTCATTTGCCAGTATTTGCTAAATGCAAGCTGCCTTTGAGGGCACATAATGGCTCAGTTGATTTGTTTTTGTACACATGTGCATATGACAGGAATTCCTCAGAAACACATCTTGAGTCTAATCACTATGTGCATTACAAAGCTGTTTTTCCACCCATGTATGGGAGGAAGGGGGGAAACAGGCTTTCTTGCTAATTAAAAAGGGAAAAAAAAAAAAAAAAAAAACGCTTGGGCTACATAGCACTTTATCCTGGAGCTACAACAGAAGTCTCACTTGCCTTGCTTTTATCACTGGCTATCCCTCTCACTCCTCCACTGGCATAAATCAGGCCTCCAAAGCTTGCCCAGGCCCCTTCCGGGGCAACCAACACTGCCTCCTAGGAAGGAACTAGGAATTGGGGTGGGGGGGAGTGGCACTGGTTCCTGTCTTTATACAGCTGAGTTAGTTCCATTGCCAGCTCATTATCTTACAAGAATCATATTTCAGTAAAACTATCAAAACACTTGGGTCTCCCCCTCTAGATCACAAGCCACACGAGGGCAGAGACCAGGTCTCATCCAACTTTCTATGCCTAGCCTCTTTCTTGGCACACAAGAATCCCTTTACAAATGTTATTTTAACTAAATTGGTCACTTTCCGGAATTAAATGGGTTGAGTTCTCATTTTTCATATTTACCAAGCCAAGTACCAGCTATCACCATCTCTCATAGATTTAGGAATCTCAATCAAAGCAATTGGGTTTTCTTCAAAAATTTTGCTTAGGTCTCTCTAGGCCCACCCTGGTTTACTACTGTTATTTCACCATTTTTTTCTTTCATTTCAGAAGTACCTCAGTTTGAACTGTAAATTATAGACTGGTCTGTGGGGCACCTGGGTGGCTCAGTCGTTAGGCATCTGCCTTCAGCTCAGGTCATGATCCCAGCGTCCTGGGATCAAGCCCCACGTCAGGCTCTCTGCTCAGCGGGGAGTCTGCTTTTCCCTGCCCCACTCCCACTGCTTGTGTTCCCTCTCTTGCAGTCTCTGTCAAATAAATAAAATCTATAGCGTGATCTGTATTGGTCTGGCCCACCAAAAAGCAGATACCACGATGGGATTACACATACAGAGACTGTATTAGGGGAAGTACCTTTAAGAGATGAAATGGGGAAGAGCTGGGTAAAGCGGGAGAGAGAGTGGTCAGATTGCCAGGCACATCTCAAGAGGGAGGAGAGGGTACACGCAAGCCTCCAAGGTGGCTGAGTAGTCTATGGAAGGTTTGGCAAGGCCGTCAGGGAGCTGTAGGGTCAAGGTTGGCCACCAGAAGATGTTTATGTCCCCCAGGAACAGGCCTGCCTCACTCTCTCTGCCACACTCGGCCCGAGGCTAGGAGCAGGCCTCGGGAAGGGACCTCATCACAAATGTGGAGATGGATTACAGAGCTAAGGAACCTGGTCAGTTACCTCCTGTGCCTGGCAGTCTGCAAGTGCTTTCTCATGGCCACCCCATCACCCTACTCAGGAAAGGGACTATGAATCAGCTTTATGTTGCCATGACCATGCTCCTTGTGCACTCCTCACCCAGTTGAAGACCCAAGGTTTGGGATGACAACCACCACAAACAAATCAACTGTCCTCCAAGAGTTCAGAAGGACCTAGACAAAACTATGGTTCACCTTCTCCCACCACAGCCAGGCCTGGAAAGTGACCAGAAGCAGCTAAGAGGTACAACAGGGCAAAAGCACCATCACATTTTGGCAAGTAGTTCTCTGCAGAGGAACTAGGGATGACAGCAGGGTCACTGACCCAGAAGCAATGTCACACTGCCAACCCACCAAGGGTGGTATCTCCTTGGGTTATATATGGCAACAATCCACCTGAAGGGGCTATGCCCAAGCCCCCATAACCTCCGTCAGGTCCTCCAGAAAGCCACCCCTCATAAACAGACGTTCCAAGTAAAATGCAATGTCCTTGCTCTGCCAAACATGCACTGCTGTCCCCATGCAGAGGGATCCGAAGGACTCACAGACCATATGACAACTCACCCTCTCTTGCCAAGGGCAAAGAGCCCCTCACACAAGATTCTGGTAAAGAATCGTTCTGTTCCTGATTTGTTTGCATCTTTAATTGCTTTGAAAAAAGAATGCTGGCAATGAGATGGGCCAGCAGTCAGCAGTCCCCATGCTCCTGCCTTCTTTTATGATAGACAGCAAACAGATCAGGCTGTCCGATACGGACATTTCTTCCGCACCCCACCGTGTCATATGCCACCTTCTTTGCCCTGGCAGTCAACCTTATACCAGATTCCCATAACCCTCCCCTAAAAGCGAAGGCCTAAGAGAATTTGGTCAGGAGGCCTAAATTCCTCTTGAGGTCTGGCTAGAAAATTGCCCCAGCCCATCAAAATGTCCATTTTGCTGTTCACCACAGAGTGTGCACAGGGAAGGACAATTACCTTAGCTTTTCTTCTGGCTCTCCCTGGCACAATTATTCACCCAGGTATCAAGGAAAGAAAGTGTTTCCTGCCATGTCATCCCCAAAGGTATCGGTTCTGTCTTTAAATTCTGTATTCTGTTCACGTATTCTGGGCATTCTGACAAGCCATTTGTCTGCATACCCTTCAAAGAGCCTTGCACATAGGAGATGCCTGATAAGTGTTTGCTGAAATAATTGTCCATCCTTGCCTCAACCCAGCTGTACACTACAGCCAGTCTCCTCATGCTGCCCACTTGCACTGAACTGAAACAGAAGTGGGCCCCTCGAAAGCCATATTTGTACTATATGGTCATAGCTGATTAGCCCAGATTGAACATCTGACCCAAATTTGGTGATTCAGAGGGTCTGTCCTGGGAATTCGGAATTAGAATTTAAAGACTGATGGGATTCATATGTATGGCTAGGAATGGTCAGGAGTCAGATTCCACCAAATGGACAGAGAAAAAAACTGGTCTGCCGAGAACAAATACAGCAGATAGAAGCCAACACTGCCCAGTGCCCTGCTCAGATCCCTCATTCCACCTTGTGTGCACCAGCCAAGCACCAAGTGCCAGGATTTGCCTGAGAGTTTTCTCCAAAATCTTCCTCAGCAGCCCTGAAACAATGACAGAAAAATCAATGCAGAAACACTCCAACTCCCTCAACCTCTACGTGGGATAGACCTGAGTGTGTGTGCTAGAACACTGGTTATCAGCCAGGTAATTTTGTAGCCCAGGGGGCATGGGACCATGTCTGCAGACATTTTTGGTTATCATATCTGAGAGAAAGGAAGTGCCAGGGTATCTATGAATAGAGACCAGGGATGCTGTTAAACATCCTACAATACTCACGAAAGCCCCCACAACTAAGAATTATCTAGTCCAAAATGACAATAACGCCAAGGTTGAAAGAGATTGAAGACTAAGTTCCCCAGAGCCAGTAACCAGCTTGCTAAGGTGTCATTTACTGGTCACCTTCTCTTCCTTCTCTCACTTCTCTCTTCCCTTATTGTTGTTTTCCTTCACCTCCCAAATAAACTACTTGAACTTAAATCCTTAATTCAGGATCTGCCTCTGGGTGAACCCAGCTAAGATGCTGAGCTTGATATATGTTCAGTTCCTGGTTCCAATGCTTCTTAAGACACAAACAATTAAGCCTAATAGCAAGAGTTTGCTAACTATACAATATTAGAGGGGCACAGTCAACCCACAAGATTGCTCTCACTTCTGATAGCAACTGCAGGTTCAAGGGGTTACCAAAACCACCCCCGGTTTTGGCCCAGGGGATCCATCAGGCCAGACCTGCTTTTTTTATGCAGCTTTCTTCCCTCCAAGGACCAACTGTGTTCTCCAATCTGAATCTCTGTGAGGATTAGGGTGACCAACCACCCTAGTTTTCCCAAGACTGGTTTTAGCAATGGAAGTCTCAATTCCCAGAAAACCCTTCAGTCCTGGGCAAACTGAACATTTGGTCACCCTAATTAAGAATCAGCATTTGGAGGATTTAAGTTATTGAAAGCCTTCCCAGTAGCCAGTGGATACTTTGGTCTCCATCTGAAATCAGTGCTATATGTTTTACAGTGGGGGGCAGGGTGGGAAGGAGTCGCTGGATCCAGGCACACTCCCCACCTCATAACATTACTGAACACCAAACCTGCAAACTGGCTGGACTGAGAGACCTCCCCTGGGTCCATGTGGAGCCCCACGGCAGTGAGGCATCACAGCTTGGTGGTGAGATCATGCCTAGAAAGACTTCTGAAAATGTGAACTGCTGAGAGTCATCATTAATTATATATGAGGGCACTCAACCAGGAGAGCTGGCAGGCACAGCCAAAGGAAAACCCCAGTGGTCAGCAGCTGGAATTAAGAGATTGCCTCATGCTGGGACTGACATCAGCCATCTCAAAAAAAGGGGGTGTGGCCCAGAAGGCTGTCAGCCTCAGGGGCTACAGATCACAGCACAGCAATCTCGTGCTTGGAGACAGACTCAGAGGTACCACATGGACCATAAAAGTAAAACGGACAACCCCTCAATATCAAGTCCAAGAGAATCCAGTATGGCCCTATTTTCCTTACCCTTGAAGAGGGATAGTCTTACCCTCAAAGAGCTCAAAATCTTGCCACAAAGAGACAAGAAGAGCATAACGTATAGGCAGCAACCACAGTATGTGCCATAGACAATGAGTTCTCTAGGAGTTTGTGACATTCGTTTGCTCTACAAGTGTTTACTGAGTGTCACTGAGCATGTCAGGTACTGCACTAGATACTAGATACCCAGGAGGGGGAAAGTCAGGAATCCCTGTCCTCATGAAATACATATTCTAGCAGATATGAAATTTCTGATGACGTAGTTCTACGGTGAATCAGTATTTGGTAAACACCGTGAAGGAGAATGAGACTACTAATACCACGTGAGCACTATTGTTTCAAGCCAAAAAAAATAGAGGGTCCGTGTTTTCCTAACTCGGGTAGACACCAGGGAGGATTACAGGGAGAGGAAACCTTGAAGACAGATGGTCTCTAGAAGGCAAAGTGAGTCCCGCGAAAACCAACTCAGCTGAAGCAGCTGACCCTGGAGAAGGCAGCAGGATGGCTGAGGCAGCAACTGATGGGAGAACGCTGCCAGCCACCAGGAAATCATGCTGGGTCCAAGTCTGAGAGGGTGACCGACTTCCAAGACTGAGTGAAATCAGTTAAGGTATGACTGGCCTAGTGTGGAAACCACCCAGTAACTATACCTGCTACACCTTGTTCTCACCCTCCTCCTTCATCCCATCCTCTATTACAGAGTTGAATCTCCCTACCCCATGTCAAGCACTGTACCTGATGCTGGGCTCACACAGTGCTAAAAGAGAATCAATGTCTGCCCCCAAAGAACTTTGTCTGGAACAGGAACTAGGCAAGTAAATAGGAAGTTATGATGGGTATGGTGATGCTACAATGGGGTAAGTAGAAAATGTCAAGCATGCTCATCTCCTCCACTAATACCTTACATTATTCAACTCCAGCCCTACTCAGCCAATCATGGTTCCCTCACTTTACGTACTAAATGACGTAGGCTACTTCTTTCCACAGTGCTCTTCCCCACACGAGAGTGTGGATGCTTGGCATCTCCTCCTGCTTCCCCACTTCATCAGGCTAAGTCATACTCACATTCCACAATCCTCCTATTCATATATTCTGTCTTCTCCTTTGCTCAGCCACATACATACGACATTCACCTCTAGAATACTTAACACACTCTACACCAGTTCTTGGTTTATATATCTTTCTTCTCTACCAGACATGAATAAAGGGCCCAACCCTGTATCATTTGTGTTATTCCCAATTTACTCATTCAGCACAGTAATGAAGTTTTTTTTTTAAAGAATTTATTTGAGAGAAAAAGACAGAGAGAGCACACACAAGCGGGAGGAGTGGCAGAGGGAAAGGGAGAAGCAGACCCCCCACTGAGCAGGGAGCCCTATGCAGGACTTAATCCCAGGACCCTGAGATCATGACCTGAGCCAAAGGCAGACACTTAACCAACTTAGCTACCCAGGTGCCCCTAAAGATTCTTTTTTTAAGATTTATTTTAGAGAGGGAGAGAACAAGTGAGCTGGAAGAGGGATGGAAGGAGAGGGAGAAAATCTCAAGCAGACTCCGCAGTGAGCCCAACACAAGGCTCAATCTCATGACCCCAAGATCATGACCTGAGCCAAAACCAAGAGTCAGACACTTAACTGATTGAGCCACCCAGGCACCCCAAGTAATGAAATTTCTGAGTGAACAAATGAATAAAATGAAATTATCAAAAACTCTAGCTCCTGGGGGCTAAGAAAAAAAATCAGAAATGAGGCAAGAGGTTGATAATCCTGAACAAAGAGACAAAGAGGACTGCGCCCTTTGGTAGAAATTTTTTCCAATAATTTTCTCCTTTATTCCAGCTTTTTAAACAAAGAACTATATATAAAGTGTACAATTTGATGAGTTTGGACATATGCAAACACCTATGATACCATCACCACAAGCAAGGTAATAGATCTGTGCAACACCTCCCAGAGAGAAGGCTGACCCAGCTAGGCCACTTTGCATCATTCCTTCTCCAAAGCTCTCCAACCAGTGAGGCAGGAGGCCAGGAATATCCCTCTAGTGGAGTTTCCTTCTCCCAGAAATAAGAAGCCATGAGAAAAGTCCTCCCATCCCAACCACCTCCCAAAAATACTAATCAGAAAAGCATTATTAGACAAAGCCCATGCTCCACAAGGTGCAGACTCCAGACTTCTACAGGAATTTAAAGATTGTGATCCCTACTGAAACCCTTCCCACAAAACCTCCCAATAAACTCTAACAGTTCAGTTTTCTTCTGAAATGTGAAGGCAATCCTCATATCACCCTGATGGTCTAGGTTCATTGCTGATGGACAAGTAATTCACTCAGGCTTTTGCTTTCGGAGGGGTATTTAAGAAGGAAGAGAGGGGGGAGTGGAGGAGGCAAAGAGGGACGGGAAGGGGAGAGAAGAATTGGAAAGCAGTTGGGAAAAAGGAAAAAGAAAGTCTAGAGCTGATCTTGTAGGCCATTCAGACTTTTAGATTTAATCACCTTACACCAATCTGTGATATTTACAGTCCCCAGGTGCATTTCACCTGATCAAAAATACAAATACCCTTTTGCATGCATAGGTACACATGACCTGCTATTTAGTCTTTTAATCACAAGGGAAAAAATACATTTACTCACTCAGAACTACAACGTCTAAGCCCCTGAAGCAGTACATAGTTCAACATCTGGAATTCATCACCAAGGTTATGCTACTCAAAGAGCCAGCATAAGGGAGGTAGACTAAGCCCTAAAACTTAGGCACACACGGAAGTAGGCAGAGGAGGCGTAGGTTACAAGCCCATCTTCAACTTCATTTTGCTCCTGCACAATTAGTTTGCAGGTTGAATAGCATTTATTACTACTACTAAGGTTAACAAAGCCATTAAAAACACATGGAGTTAGAAGCAAAAAGCCAGGGGAGGTTGAAAATCTGAGAAAAATCCAGTACCTCTCAACATAGGGCTGTTTTCAGACTTAAAGATTGTGTTCCATTTTTTAAAGTGGTTTCTCCTTCCCTACAACCAGAATCTTAGTACACTTTACCGTGAAGCAATCAGAAAAATGCTCTTAGGGCAGCCCAGCTCCTTGCCTTATGCTGTGTCCCAAGGAACCTTGCATCCTGGAGGAGCTTGTAAGTGATGGGTCATTCACCAGGCATTAGACTGCCCTGGGCTGAGCACTGTACTTAGTGAGGCACTTACAGCCCCGTTGAAAACTTAAGTCATGTTGACAGCTGCAGGACTGCTATACCTACTCAGGACAGGAAGTCTCTCCACTGTGGAAGAGCCACCTGGAGACCAATAGGGATGAGGAAGCCCACAAACAGAGCCAATTAAGGGAATGCTCAGGTGAGAGAGGGAGAACCAAGAAGAACATGGACCTTGGAGTCAGAGTCAATTTTGAATCCTGACCCTGTTTCTTTTGAGCTGAGTTGCTTTTTCTCTGAGCTTTAGTCTCCTCATTTTTAAAATGGCAATAGCAATAATAGTATTTATGTAATTGAATTACTGGAAGATTTAAATATTCAATTATGTAAAATGCCTAAAACAGAGCCAGGCACTCAGTAGACCTCAATAAATGAGTCTTCTTTATTATGCATTTGATAGTCTGTCCCATGCAATAGTTGTCCAAATCCCTACTAGCTGTCAGTCTTCAGGGGCAGTCTCCTTAAGACAAGAAACATGGGAGCCTAAGATCTGGCCTGTATTCAGCCCCCAAGATTTGAAGACTTTGATAACTGATCAGATTCCCAAATGTCAGAACTAGAAGAAACCTAAAAAACTGTCAAGGCTGAGTACTTTCCAAATCCTCTTTTATACACAGAAGCTATTCTTCAAACAAAAAGTTTCTGCAGAAATTCAATACTAAACAGAGCAGAGCTCATTTGGTTGAAGTGGGGGTAGCAGGGCACAACAAACCACTGACTTGCTACTCACAGCCATTCCTGAAGTCATGCCCATGCCCCTGAAGCACCTCCACAAGACCCCAAGTTCCCAGCTAACATGGTTAGAAAACTAATGATCTAAGGGAACCTGGGTGGCTCAGTCAGTTAAGCTCCAACTCTTGACGTCGGCTCAGGTCATGGTCTAAGGGTCATGAGATTGAGCCCCACATCGGGCTCCTTGAGAGTCTACTTGAAATTCTCTCTCTCCTACAGCTCCCTCCCCTCCACTCGTGCTTTCTCTTGCTCACTCTAATAAAATCCTTTAAAAAAAAATTCTCTCTCCCTCTCCCTGAGCCCCTCCCCCTGCTCACTCGAGTGCTCTCCCTCTCTCTAAAATCTTAAGAAGAAAATTAATGGTCTAGTACACCCTATTTTATAAGCAGAGAAACTGAAGCCCAGAAAGGTTAAGTCAGTGCCCCAATGGTATTCAAGGATTAAGTATAGAACCAGGTCTAGAACCCTAGACTCTTTGCCATGAGATGATGGTCAGTGATAACACCCAGAAGAGGAGAGAAGAAACTTGTCTTCAGTGCCCCCCAACCTTCCCAGGCCATTCATTCAAACCTTTGACCATTGTTTTCCTTCCATTCTAGTCTCTCCATCCCCAAAGTATCCCTACCTCCAAACATTCTGTCTCCTCTTCTCAAAACTTATCTGCCCTCTCCCTTGTTCCCTTAAGTCCCTGCTCACCACTGTTTAACATGGGGTGACAAACCAATCAGTAAAGAGATATCTTTGGATGCTTATATACTACCCAAATAATGTTTACAAGTACATTTTAACAAGAACCTTCTAGAAACCCTTATTTTTAGAAAAGCTCAAGTGGAGATTCATACTGACCACTAGAAGGTTTAAGACATATGTTTTTTTAAATCATACCATGCTTTACCTTATAGTACTGGAATCACTTTACCAGTAATATCAGTCACTCTGGCCATACCTTTGACCCAGACCATGCTCCCATTTCTCCCTCACCTCCAAATCAAGCCAATTTACTACTGTTGGTTATCATGAGGAGAGAGAACTTCTACAAGTCAGAGGTGAAAGGCTATGACAAGGGGAAAGTAGAAGCGGAGTTAAATACCCCAAAAGAAAACATGACACAACTCCAACTGAACTTTCCACAAAAATACTCCCCATCCACTGTTCTCAAGCACCTGATGTATACCCAAGCAGTGCAAAAAATCACAGGCACTTCTTTCAGAATGCTACAGAAGTAACTGAAAGTCAGAAAACCCAATTTCTAGCCTCTGCCATTAACTAGCTGTGTGGACTTGGAACACTCTCATTACTACTTTAAGACCATGTATCCTCAACTATAAAATGGAAAAGGGGGTATAATGGCTCTAAAGTCCCTTCAAATCTAATTTTGTACAATTCTGTCATTCTTCAAGATGTTTAAGGGAAAGATGATAGACACAGTTGGTATCCAAAAATACGCTCTTCCTTCTAGAGCTTTCCCTTCTCCCCTGAGAAGCAGCAGCCTACCAGGAATTACTCCCCCCAGATGCCCTTGCAGCTAGGTGGGGCCATGTGACTTGTTCTCCCCAATAGAATGTGAGTGAAATAATGCAGGTCACTTCCAGGCAAGGTGATTAAGATGCTAATGTCCCTTTTCCACACTCTCTTCCCCTATCTCTGGCTGGATGCAGAAGATTATGAGGGCCTAGAAGAGGGCAGAGTCACAAGACAAGAAGGAGCCTGGATCCCTGAATCACCATGTGAAGGAAGTGGCCACTGACGAGGCACATGCATGCTGGAATATTACATGAATTAGAAGTCAACTTTTAAGTGAAGCCACTGAAATTTGGTGATTTGCCACGAGCAGCTAGCATTATATTAACTACAAGAAGTACAGAGCTCTGAGATTTAGAACTTCATTACAATTTGAAAAATATTTATGCAAAACAGTATGCTAAGAGTTAGGGAGATTGATCAATGAGAAAATCTATCCCTTCCCACGTTCAAACCTAGTAAAGCATAGACATATTCAAGTTCCTATGTCATGAGGCAAAATGAGGTGAATTCCATAAGAAAGGTAAAGATCTGTAGAGAGGGGAGAAAGGGAGAATAAAGGCCACCCAACTCAACTCACTGAAAACTATTCTGGAAAACATCCAAGGGAACCATAATTAATTCCCAGATTGAGTTGAAAATATGCTGCAGTTAAGTCATGTCTCCTGACACTCAGGGTAACCCATACTGCCCTCTGGTTTGAGAGTAAAGTAATGGCTGCTCCCCCAATACACCATGACTTCCAACATGACCCAGACTCAGCCCACGCGCAAGGAATGGGATTTGCTTGGAGCTGTAGTTCATCCTTTACTAACTCTTTAATTCTCACAGATGAAGGAACAAGATATGTCAAGCCCACTGATCACGTGGAGGGACTGGGAGGAAATACAATTACCATCATGGGAAAGCATGCTAAAAGGACTGATCCCGAGGTACTTCAAATTTGCTAACACCTCTGAAAGGAGAACAATTGGATATCAGGTGGTCACTAGCCACTGAAAGTTACCCTAAACTTCTCAGGGGTTGAGAATATTGCCATTTATTACTTGGGGACTTGTCAAAGTATTATTTTCATTACACTAATAAATACTGTAAATGTCAAAATAAAAAATACTCTAAGTTCTGGAACTTGTCTTATCTAAATCTATATGATCTGGAAATATTTAGCAAGGGAGCCCAGTAATACAAAACAGATACAGAAAGGGTCCCAAGAAAAGCCCTTGGGAAATGCCAAACTATTAATTACATGTTAAACCGAAAGCCTCCTTAACAGCAATTGCCTAGGCTGCAAAGAACAAAGCCAAATGTATTCCAGGGGAAGGAGTAGAGAAGTCCAAATTCTTTGGCTCCTTTGAGAAAAGGCCTTTAAAGATGAAACAAAATTGTAATGGGTATCTGAATTTTGTTTAGATTGTGAGGAGAAGGGAAGAGAAGCTTGTAGATTTTTCTCAAAAAAAAAAAAAAAGAAAAACACAAATTGATTTTTTACTATAATCACAAGCCTAAACTAAATCTAAATAAAAATTAAATGCCAACAACTCTAAACTGGAAAATGTGCCAGGAAGACTCTCACTTCCTACAAACCTGTCTATAAGCCCTCTTGTTACAAGGAATCAAAGTCATTTATCAAAATGTTAATTTTAAATCTAAAGTAAACAACATGGACACTTAAAAGTGAATTTCACATATATATGCATTGTTGAGTGGGTCACACTTTCTGAGGGTTTCTGCTTTGACATCATTTGTAACTAGGTGGAATGTGTTCTCAGAGTTGTTTCAGACAAGGTGTTATAGAATAATTAAAACACAACACTGAAAAATTCAGATGATTCAAATTGAGAATGAAGATGAATGTGATTGGCATATGGAGGTCACAGCCTGCCCCAGTTTGCAAACGGATCATAAAAAGATCTCAACCTCCACATAAAAGACCAGCAATTTACCTGCACCACCCCAGCAAAGCCCAGCACAGTCCTGCATTTTTCCAAGAGCCATAACCACCCACAATGACGCATCCTTGGGCACTCTCAGAGGCCCCTAACAGCTAACACACTACACCGGGCCTATAAAGCCTGTTTTTATGTTTATCTTTATTTATGTGAATTCCCCCACAGCGTCCTCCTCGATGAGGCCATTAAGTGTTTGTTTCTGAAGCTGGTGCAATCCTTGTTTTTCCTTTGGCTTTTGCCATTCAAATCTGGGTCTCTGCCCATGAGTCCTTCTTAGCCAGCTGGCTCTTGAGTACGTGCTTGGCAGAAACCACTTACCCTTTTATTCCATGCTACCTGGCTTCTTCCTGCCACAAGGAGGTTTTCCCCAAAGCGGATGGAAGACATTTCACACAGGATGAGCAATTACTTGTGTTGTGTTTTGCCACCAAGTCTCTTTCTTGCTCTCCCAGGCAGACCTAATAGAGCTCCTCTGAACAGCTGGAAAGGATGTGAACCTGGGGAAGTCTCCAGTCAGTTACTTCACTGGTTGTGATTATGGCATTGATAAGATTTTGTGGTTCATTTAAAAAAAAAAAAAAAAAAACTACTCATTCCTCCAAAAGGTGTTTCTGCCACTTATTTTTATTTATAATAAAAGATTAGTACTAAAACAAGAATTGTTAACTTGTAAGATTACTGAAAACACTTGTCAAACGCTTCCAACTCATTACATGTAGGTAGTGAGTAAAATTCAAATGAATTGCTTTCATATTAAGATTAGTTACAAAACTAATCTTACCTTGAGCCACCATATTTAAAATTACAGTAGATTCACAGTACAAAGCATATAAAGCTTAGTCAGGTGGTAGTGAACTAGAAGACCTATTCCTCCTATCAATACACTGAAACACACACACACACACACACACACACACACACAAACACACACACACTTACTTTAGGAAAGAAGGTCAGGTTCACATAAGAGCAATTTATAATCATGTACTCCAGAGAACTGAATGTGGAGAAACTTCCCATTCTGCATTTGGCCCAACTGGCAGAGCATCAGTCGATAGAGGCACTTCTCTGGCAAGCATGAATTGAATGCTCTTAGGCCAATTCCTATTTCTCCAACCACTGCAAAGACCAAGGACTGAGTGATGGGTTCTTCGCTGAATGTTCAGTCCATTTTGCTTATTTCATTTCTTCTAACACTAAACTTGCAATCAATTAATTGATCTGTATATACAGGAGAAATTAAAAAACAAATTAATGTCAAAAGGATGAAGTGCATAGAGGCACAGCCTACACTAACAATGAATTCTAATGTAAGTACTAATCCAAACTGTAATATATGAGTACAAATAGAGTATGTAAGTGAAATATTTAGAGCATAAAATATATAAGTACATATACTTACATAAGTAATAAGCATAAAATCAATAGAGTATATAAGTAAAACATAGCCTAAAGGCATAAGAGCATACAAAAATATATACTAACTCAAATTATAAAAACAATAATTTCTTCAATATTTAGATTTTTGTGAGAATTGTTTCAACCCCTTGAGTGGGGGTGGGGAACTGTACAGAGATCTACTAACGAGCCAATCATCTGTCCACTTTACCTGTATAGTAAAGGCAGTAGAGACAAAAAAAAATTGGGAAAGTTAGACCACACAGTTTTGCTTGTAAATGGACACTTTTGTTAGCACATTTTTTATTTTGTATAACTTTAATGCTAAGAAACTGGACATAAAATGAAATCTCTGCTGGGGTGCCTGGATGGTTCAGTCCATTAAGCATCTGCCTTCGGCTCAGGTCATGATCCCAAGGTCCTGGGATGGAATCCTATATTGGGCTCCTTGCTCAGCAGGGAGTCTGCTTCTCCCTCTGCCTGCCACTCCCCCTCCTTGTGCATGCATGTGCACTCTCCCTAACAAATAAAAATCTTTAAAAAACAATGAAATCTCTGCTTATATTCTGGTTTTGTATTTTACCCAAAGCAGGAAAAGAAAAAAAGCACTGAAAAATGTGTAAAAAGCAAGTAATACTACCAAAAAAAAAAAAAAGCTATAACATTTCTAATCTGTATGCTACATTTCAGGATATTCACTAATTTTAGAAAACTAGATAATATTTTACTGAAATCCTCAGCTGTCTCCCCATAGATGTTGAAGGAAAAACTATGAAGGAATCCATTTCACAGGAGAATATTCTTCCTGACTTAAAAGTTTCAAATCAAACTTGAACCCTTTGGAGTTCAAATTTGTTTGCTCTCAGTGATACATGGTTTCCTATTTCTATTAAAAAAGAAAAAAACAACAGTCCTTAGAAAGCTTATAAAAAACTCAAAAGGCTTCTTGGACCTTGAATTCCTCTTGCAAAACATTTTGATGAGTTAAGTGTAAATAAATCTGAAACATATGATTAAATTTCCATTAAAATGCACATGAGTTTAAAAATGAGGGAAAAAATTCTGAGCAAAACAAGCTTTATGCTTGTCCTGACCCCCTAGCACTTGAAAAGTGGTTGGTTACATCCAAATCACTGCCGAGTTTACCACCAGTATGTGGATATACCTTTCCAAGTTTCTAATGTAATGCTCATCATTTTAGTGCACCATTCATCACCCCAGAGCTTTGCTGCAGAAACAAGTGCCAATATGATCTTCATCTGACAATCTGGAATGCTCCCTTCAGCTTGCACCCCAGAATCTAGGCCCCCCACCTCCTGAGGGAATGGGTCCAGGCCAGAATGTGCTAATCCCAGAGCTACCCTAGGAGATATGAGCTATTTCCAACAGTTCAGAAAATGCAGAAGTATATGTTGTAGGGAAAGGAATAGGGGTCTTAGCCCTCCACACCTAGGAGAGATCTTGAGACCTTCTCTCCACCATGAAGAAAAGAACTGGGTTTTCTTTTTTTTTTTTTTTTAGATTTTATTTATTTATTTGATAGAGCAAGAGAGCACAAGCAGGGGGAACAGCAGAGGGAGAGGGAGAAGCAGGCTCCCCGCCAAGCAGGCAGCCCAATGTGGGGCTCGATCCCAGGACCCTGGGATCATGACCTGAGCCGAAGGCAGATGCTTAACCATCTGAGCCACCCAGGTGCCCCAAGAACTGGGTTTTCAATGCATGGAAGTGAAAGGACTTATTTTTGTCATACGTTCCACTTTAACCTAAACTCTCCCTTTGGTTTGTTCCAGCAAATACTGGCAGTACATACATCAAAGAACTATAAAATTATGGATCCCATTTTCAACATGGCAGGTAAACAAGGAGAGCCAGGAGGTAAGGATCTTCAGATACAATGATAGTTGTGTTTATTTTCCTAAGGGACATGTTCCTTATAATGCCCCAACACTGCCTACATCGTGGAAAGAACCCTCAGAGAAGTTTCCAAACATCAATGCTAGTGTCTCCAGGTGCTCCGTAAAATCCAAGGGGCTTTACAGGACTGTCATCTTTAATAAGGAAATGGGGGACCCAGAGAAGCTGAAGAGACTTACAGACATCACACAGTTAGGTGGTAATAAATATCAAAAGCCTGAGCCCAGAGCTATCTTCACTGCACCAGGGTAGCGGCTTGGCCCTGGCTCTTTGGTGGTTTACCTGCTTAAGAGTCATTATATGTTTAAAAAAAAAAAAAAAAAAAAAGATAGCAGGAGGGGAAGAATGAAGGGGGGCGGAATCGGAAGGGGAGATGAACCATGAGAGACTATGGACTCTGAAAAACAAACTGAGGGTTCTGGAGGGGAGAGGGTGGGGGATGGGTTAGCCTGGTGATGGGTATTAAGGAGGGCACATACTGCATGGAGCACTGGGTGTTAGACGCAAACAATGAATCATGGAACACTACATCAAAAACTAATGATGTAATGTATGATGATTAACATAACATAATAAAAAAAAAGAGTCACAGTCAGATGTCACCTCACACCTGTTAGGATCAAGAGATAACAGATGTTGGTGAGGACGTAGAGAAAAAGGAACCCTTGTATGCTATTAGTAGGAATGTAAGGTGATAAAGCACTGTGAAAGACAGCATGGAGGGTCCTCAGAAAAATTAAAAATAGAACTACCATATGATCCAGTAATCGCAATACTGGATATTTACCCAAAGAATACAAAAACACTAATTCAAAGGGATATATGTACCCCTGTGTTTATTGCAGCATTATTTACAATATTAGTGTAAATTATTTACAATGTAGAGACACTGACTTTTGGAAACTTCTCTGAGTGTTCTTTCCACGAAGTAGGCAGTGTTGGGGCATCATAAGGAACATGTCCCTTAGGAAAATAAACAACTATCATGCTTCAGATCCTTACCTCCTGGCTCTCCTTGTTTACCTGCCATGTTGAAAATGGGATGTCATAGCCAAACCATGGAAGGAGACCAAGTGTCCATCAATAGGTGAACAGATTAAGATGTATTCACACATACACAGACAACATACACAATGGAATATTATTCAGCCATAAAAATAGAAGGAAATCCTGCCATTTGCAACAATGTGGATGAATCTGAAGGGCATTATGGAAAGTGAAATAAGCTAGAAAGAAAAAATACTGTATGGTATCACTTATTTGTGGAAACTTAAAATTTTTTTTAAGTTGAACTCCTACAAACAGAATAGAATGGTGGTTGCCAGGAGCTAGAAGGTAGAGGAAATGGGGAGAAGTTGGTCAAGCGTACAAACTTTCACTTAAGATGAATAGGTTCCAAGGATCTATTATACAGCACTATGATTATACTTAATACTGTATTGTATACTTAAAATTTGCTGAAAGTGTAGATCTTAAATGTTTTCAACACACAGACACACACACACACACACAAAGGGGTAATTATGTGAGGTGATGGATGTGTTAAATAACTTGATTTTGGCAAAGATTTCATAATGTACACATCAAATCATGACGCTGTATGCTTTATATACAGTTTTGTCAATTATACCTCAATAAAGGTGGGGGGCACTAAAAGAAAACAAGTGACAAGATAGGAGTTTGAAGCTAAATAGAGAATCACCTGTGTTAAATGATGGTACAGTCAGCTTCTGACCACCTGCAACAAGGAAGAAGCAAAAATCTGGAGGACTCATAGCAGGTGACAATTCAAATGAAGATGCTATTTGTCCTGAGAAGACACAATGGGATTTGTCAGCCACAACAGCAAATCTCTTTCAAAATTAAATCCAATGTCAAGGCAGAGATTGGTATTTATCAATGAATAGGTGAAACATAAGCCCTGAACCATGCTGGGGGCGGGGGGGGGGGTGTCAATGAAGAATGAAATTGGCAGTAGGCGCGCGCGCACATGCACACACACACAGGCACATGCATGCATTAGAAGTGATAAGAGAGAAGGTACTCCTTCTTGCCTGAAGAGCACTGTGCAGTGCTCTCTGGAGTCAAGAATAGAGACTAGAGCCCGAGATGAGGATACGGCAAAACCTACAATGGCCAAGATCTCTCCAAGACGTATTTTTCTCTACTTGCAAGTCAGCACCCTTGATAAACTGCATTTACCTTTCCAGAGAACTATTTATGAAGTTGGCTGTTAAGTTTAGGTAAAAATAGGTCACTATCTTTTTCAAAGTCTCCAGAAAAACTCTATCAAAAGTGCTTCCTTCACCCTGATCTAATGCCTGGGAAGTCACTCTTAAACTTGTTTCAATCATCTATGGCCATATAACAAACCAGCCCAAATATTAGTGACTTAAATGAATGACAGTAATTTTATTATCTCTCACATTCTTGGCCAAGTTAGCCAAGCTGGGCATGTTCTTCTCATTAGCTGGGGTTGCAGTCATCTGCAACCCAACTGGCCGGAACCACTGACATCACATAGTTGGCAGCTGAGGCTAACTTTTGACCAGAGAGCCCCCATGTAGCCTCTCCGTGTGGCTTGGGTTTCTCATCTCATGGCAACTGTGCTTTGAGAGAGGATATGGCAAGAATGAATATTCCAAGAGGGAGGATATGGATGCTGCCAGTCTCCTGAAGGGCTGGGCCCAGAACAAAGGGTCACTTCCACTGTTCTATCAATCAAATAGCCATTGGCCCAACCCAGGCTCAAAAGAACAGAGAAACAGACCCTTCCTCTCAGTGAGGGAGTGACAAAGAATTAGCAGACACCTTTACCCCACCACAGAACCGTATTCCTTTTCTTCTGTATTTTTATCACATATATCAAAGCAGCCACGGCACTGGCAATGTTTTAGATTTGCACAAAACCATCTTTGCAGCGCACTGTAAATACTGCTTGAATCCTTTCCTGAGAAGTAGTTCTATGGGAGAAGAGTATAATATATCAAAAGCATGGCCCTAACTCTTCACACTTTTCTATATCTGTGCCCTTTGCCATGTAATTTGGCAATGCCCTCCAGTCTGACTGGTCTCACCCATATGATTTGCTTTAGCCGATGAGATGTTAGCAATTGTGATGCAAGAAGAATTGAAAAGTGCTTCACAGTCAAGCTTGCCCTCCCTCTTGCACCTCTGCCAACACAAGAACATGCTCAGACTCACCTGCCAGAAGATGAAGACACCTGGCAAAGGTCAACTGCCCCAGCTGAGACCATCTTAGATCATTCAACAGTCTGATGCTCCCCAGATGGGTGAGCAAGCCCAACCAAGATCAGCAGAACCCTCTAGCTAATCCCCAGCTGACTCCAGGATGAGCACTAAATGCTAATCACATCTGAGTTGTTACTCAGCATTATCATGGCAATAAGCAACCAACAGAGTACGGGGACTAGAGATGTTTGAGAATGGTCAAGGTTATCAAGAAAGAAAAAGGAGACATATCAAACTTGACACTTTGTTTTTGCCCTGTTGCCGTGTAGAATTATTAAATATCTAATCGATTATAAGTATTTCATAGAAGTGATTCATCTGCATCAGGGAATCATTTGGTGCCAAGAGAATGGGCTTATAAACAGCTTGATGACAACAGAAAAGTGCAAAGAAAGAGTTCCATTTGGTTTTGCTGGAATCAGTCGTGTCCATGGGCCCTGGTTTGGATGCAGCTCAGCAGAGCCCAAAACAAAATGACAAATGAGGCCATTGGGTACATGAATACCAGAGGGAACCCTGGCCTTTGGCTATGGTTCATTAACAAGATTGAGCTTTCTCCTTGAAAATCTGGTCAGCAGCTTTGAGAATCCTTCCAGTTAAACCTAACAGGCAGATGTAAAGGTTCCTTTTGTCTGAGTTTTGGTGTCTTGCAAGGTTTTAACCATTGAGCTTATTTATTTTCTTTGCTATAAATTACAAGCATAATGTGTGTGCATGTAATATATGTATATAAATATATAACTATATACACATCTGTGTGTCTGAATATATATCTCAATCCATGTGAGTATACTGGGGTAGGTCCTATAGGAGCCATAATAAATAACGGGAAATGCATGGAGCCCTTAAAAAATGGTAATAATCCATGATTCACATTGTCTGTCACAGCCACACAGAAATTATAGCCTCCTTGCAGGTGCAGTTTTACAGATATTGTTATCTTTTCTTCCCAGAAAAGAGCCTCTGTTATCATGATCATTGTAAATTGTCTTATTATGTAACACACTGGTCTGAGCTTATAACAATCCAGTTTTAACAAGAGGTTCTCAGTAGTGAATGGCTTTTTTTTCCACTGTACATATACCCCGAAAGTATTTAACCACCGTAATGGATTAGCAAAACTACAGTTAAACATAAAGAGTAAAATAAATTGAATTCTCATGGTAACATTAAATTATTGCATTTGAGCCCTCTTTCACTTAAAATCTGTAATCAAATAAAATATGTATGCAGTCACACAGATGCATAAATGCTTATGCAACCAATAATGAGGTTCACATTCATTTTCTGACTTACCAGGTGTGTTTTATTTGATCCATGGTTTACAAGGTCGCATAAATACAAACACAAAAACGAATGTAAAGGATCTAATACAAAATATTAACGTGCCTAGATGCTTATGCATTTTCAAGTATCTAATTTTATAAAATGTATACTCAACTATATGACGGCTGTGTCCATGCATTTTAGTTAAAGCTCTTTTAAACTAGAAGGCGGTAACCAAAACATTTTAAAAGACAAGAAATCATTTTTGTGTGTAGGTTCCAAAAATGGACAAATTTAGTCAGGTATTCTCTCTCCATGAGCCTTGAATAAACCGCGAGTTTGGGTTGGAGGAGGAGGAAAAGTTGGGAAAAATGGGTCACTTCCAAAGATCTAGCCAGCTTTATAAAACTTTGAGTTACCCTTATGGAGGCCATGCTCTCTAGACAGAAGCCTAGATCAGAGAGGAAGGAAGAAACTGATCAAACTAGATTGAAGATTATTCTTAACACTGATATTATTCATTTTCAATAATATTTCCTTTTGGTTTTGGAAAGGCACCATGTCCATGGAAAGACTTTTTGCAGCCTCAAAATTGGAACAATAGTTCATACAAAAATATATTATTCAAAAACCAGTTCATTTCCAAAATAAAATACAAATTTAGAGGACTAACCATTTGTGCATCCATGACTGATACTTTTTTTTTTTTAAAGACCCAAAAGCTGTTTGCATCCAAAGAAGGAATTAATAGATCATATTCACCCCTCCATACAAGGGAACATTCATTCCCATATTTAAATTCAGGGCTAAAATTTATCTTCCACCTGGAGACAAGGAAAACCCTTCTCACATCCCCTCCTCCATTCCTCCCTCTTAATGCATTCTGGATAGCAAAGGTCTCCCTTTTCCTTAGAAATCCCAAAACAATTACATTAGGATCATGCCGAAGTACAATAGTAACTTACTGAGCACTTACAAGGTATCAGGCACTAGTGCTTAAATGGATTAAATAATCTCACCCAAATCTTCCCAACACCACAGCCAGTGGTGTAGCCAGTCTGTGCTACCTCCTCTTTAACGGGTAGGAAACTGAGGCTTAGGAAGCCTCATGGATCATGGTAGACATTCCCCTTAGGGTGGGGATACCTTGAACAGCATCAGACAGCTAGGAAGTGACAGAGCTAGGACTAAATGTAGGTCTTATGCCATCCAGCCATACAGCACTCCTTTACACCAAGGTTGCTCCTAAAAGACTCACCAAGGGTGGAAAGGAGCCAGCACCAAGGCAGGAAAAGAATGCCACTAGTCCACCTCCCTGGAAAGAGGGAAAGACCATTTCCTCATACTCCAAACTCTCCTCCTCCCTTCCCAGCTCCTCCTGCAACCCTTATCCCACTACCCACAATCACTGAAACCTGCCAGAGCGGCTTTCCACATTTCCATGTGAGTTCAGGCCCCACCCCACTGTAGAATGGGATTCTGTTTTTCTGTGTCACCTAAAGATGCCACATACCTACTCAGTGTCATCCTGCTTTTGTAAAGTATTTCCAACTTTTCCCAAGCATTAGGGTTTGGTTTGGACAAACCTAAAAGACATTTTGCCTGTGGTTTTTCCCATAATTTTAAACTTAAAGTATTTTATGAGAAACCTAATCCGTATGTTTCTGATTAATTTGTAAGAGTCATTTGATGTCCAAGGGCCTTTTAAGTTTTTATAGGCCTTTTTAAGACTTTCCCTTAAAGATGTTTTGCCAAAAGAAAATGAACTTAGATCCCCGTAGTTCAAGTTTAGTCCCAATCTCAACAATCACAGGGTTCTCTGCTTAAATGATATTGCTTGCTGCTCTAAGCAGATTGCCCACAACTGCCTTGGGTGTAACTCATCATTCATACCTTTGCTCAAGGCTCCCGCTGAGATGTTGCTTTATCTCATAAATGGGATGATGGTTAAGTTTCACTGCCAAAAACATATCACACAATTTAGCCTATGTCTACACCCAGCTACTAAAGAGACTCTTGCAGCCAAATTGGATGGGTGATTCAGTAAAGCATTAAGGTTAGTCCCCAAGAAAAAATTTTTTAGCTTTTCTATGAACATATAGAATTATTTCTATGTTGGCAATCTAGTTTGTACTCCCAGCTCTATAGTTTGCTAGCTGTGACCCTGGTCAAGTCACTTATCTTGAGCCACAGTCCCATTAATAAAAGAGAAATTATCTCTTTAATCTTTAAAATGGTCATAAATTATGTCTATCAAGTACCTGGCATATAGACCAGTGATTCCTAAATTTGAGTCTGTATACAAACAGATACATAGATACATAGACAGATTAAAATGAATGTTACATATAGAAATCATCTGAGGAACACATTTGAATGCCAATTTCTGGGACCCACTCCAAAGTCTGCTTCCAGTAGATCCAACAGGAGGCCCAAGAATCTGCATTTTGACAAGCTTTTTGGACAATACAGGTGGCTTCAGGACCACACTTTGAGAAACAAAGACTTACTGTAATGCAAGGGAAGGAGAAAAAAATGAGAAAGACGGTAATGAAATGAGGATACTAATGATGAGAAGAGGTTGCTGAATCAGACAAAGGAAGACTGAAACACTTAAGGAAAAATGATGCACTGCAGTTTCTGGATAATCATTTGCATTTCTCAAGACAAACATAAGCATGTACATAAAACTAAATTAATGGATGTATTCTAGTTAACATTCAAAATGGATTCAATCAATTTTATACCAAAGATCGTTAAATTTTTAGTTATAATGCAATCTAGAATTGTAGAAAACTTTCACTATGGATAGAGAGTGTTGAATTTTAAATTATAAACCAAATTTTCAAATTCAGCATTAAAGAGAACTGTATCTCCTCTGATTTGAAATTAATAGGAAAGTTAAGAGATTGAGAAACTTTAAATTGACTCAGGACTTTAAGAATACCAGCATACTCACAGGCAACAGGAAAAAAATAAACACCTTTACGAGATTCCCTAAAGACACTATGGATATGTGGAAATAAAGCAAGACCAACCAAATGAGAAAAAGCAAAAGCTATTTATTCAGAGCTTGCTATATCAAGAGAGTCAGTCACCATATCTACAGTATCAAAGACTCAAAGGCAGGGAGAGGAATGGGGACATTTCATAATGGAAAAAAGGGAAGGCTTTAGGTATGCCCTGATTAGAGGTGGTTGGCATGGAGAATCTAGAGGTGGGGTAACTAGAAGTGCGGTAATTGGAAATCCTGTGTGACTGATTAGGGGACACATCTCCCATTGGTCCTAAGTTGGAAGAAGTACCAGCAAAAATGAGGGAAATGGTCAGTTATTCATCAAGTCCTGACCATTTGAGGCCAACTGTTAGAGGTTATTGTTTGGCTTCCTGGATTATTTCTAAAAATAGCTGACTTCCTCCAAATCTGATTGATAACATGCTGGCTTCCTGGGCTGCTTATTAAAAAAAAAAAAAAAATGGTTTCTTAGGCAGGTTGCTGGGTCAAAGTTCTATTTGTATACACAGTCTGACCATTGTCCATGTGTATATTCAGTCTCTCAGATACAAATTTTACCTAAGGGACAAAGGTCTTATTTAAAATTTGTTTTTTATATCTTATTGTACAGTGGAGTACTTACTGAAAATCCTAAGAATTCTAGTTATAACAGTTTTACATAACACAAACTTTTCTATTTACTTATCTGTTATAAAACATTTACTCATTGGTTATAAGAAAATTAGTGTATCACTATTTAACCTACTTACTACTCTGACAAATAGTATTATAATTCAACCCATATAAAAACTATTCTTATCCTCTTGAAGATGGGAAAAATTCATCTTTTATCAATCATGGTATAGGTAAAAATATATGGTGACTTCAGAAGCAGCATTTTAAAAACAATACCATCCTTCAACTTCTTCACAATAGAGAACTACCTCAGAAAAGTTTAAATCTTCTCTATTTAGAAACATCTAAACAGAGCTTTTGCTATTTCTGCAAAATTTAGTCTGTAAAATTTGCTATTTCTGCATGTGATCTCAAAGGAGAACCTAGAGATTCATATTGGTGACTTACTCTAAACTCTTCTGGGTAAAGGGCAAGTGCCATGGAGCTAGCCCAATGGAGATCTGTGATCAAGCCCATGGTATATAGTGCTGTGGATCATTTATGGCCACAGAGAACAGCCCACGAGAGTGGGTTCAGCTCAAGACCAGAGTAAAGAGTTGGGAAAACTGAGTAGCTATTAAGGGAGGCACTAGGGAATTCAAGCATGGAGTTCAAAAGCTATACCAAGATCAGGATACCCCAAAGCACCAGTATGCACTGGGTACTCCATTCAGACAGGTGGGGCCCAGTAGGGGAACTTAAGCAGCAATAAAAGCTAGAGAGCTCCAGCAGGCCAGTAGTTACCACCAATCAAAATATCTATTCATGGCTGCAGGACAGGCTTGAATCAAGGCTCCAGTCCTAGAAAGCAAGTCTCAAACGAGGAAGACAAGGTCTGTAGTCACAGGCCAGAGCATATGACCAAAATTAGAGAGTGGAAATTCTTTCTGGCAGTGTTCAACTGAAGGAAACAAAGCCATTCTAGCTATCTTCAGGAAAAAGGGATTCAATACAGGCAAGTTCTCCTTGGAATATCATTAGAATGCTGGCTGAATGGGCTCAAGGCTGATTCCAAGAGTGACTTGCGGAACAACACTGCCAAATTTGCCTGCCAAGGGAGCTGCTTTCTCTGCTGTAATGAAGGTGTGGAATCAAGAAGCTTCTACCACTTTCACAACAGCCTCTTGCCCCCACAACACTAGGGAGTAAAGTACTAGAATGCTTCTGTAGTCCATGCAATCAGTATAAACCCACAGCCCTCATCACTACAGTCACCCCTTGACCCTCACCAAGTAGTCAAGTGATAGGATCACTGCTACAGAAAGAGCCAGCATCTCACCTACCTTGCTTTCTAGTAGAAAATAGACAAGCAGTGCTCAAATATCACACAAGTGTGTATAACTGGTAGAAATGGATTCTCATCCAAAACTTCAATAGGCTGCCTGGCCTCCACCATGCCGAAGGACACAGTGGAATAAGGGAATAAGTAAATGCTGAGTGCAAAACCTCCAGTCCCATGGAATGGAGAAAAAAAAATTGCTATTCCTCACAGTTATAAGCATCTGGTGGTCATTCCTAGAGCATCCCAGGAATGTTTCATAAAGGGCAACTCAAGAAGCAATATGAAGTCCTACAGTAGTCCTAATTACAAAGATAGCTACCATTTCCTGAGCATCTATGGGTCAGACACTTTAGGTACACTTTATACACAGATTCTGCAAATAAATCATGTAAGGTACATATTATCTCCATTTCACAGGTAAGGGAAGGAGTTCTAATTTAAGTAACTCTTACAGACCTACAACTAGTAAATGACAGAATAGAAACTTGAGACTGGACTTTGAACCCAAAGTCCAGACCCCTCCTACTGTACCACACTATTTCCCAGTGTTAACTGAGCCACCAATTCCCCAGTCTTGAAGGAGAATTTAATTTTAAGTCCTGTCAAGTGTTGGCATCACAGCTGCTGGCTGATGAGTCCTATCCTGAATCAGGACCTGTGTCCAGAACTGGGGTGGCCACATCCTTTGGGTAAAGAGACAGGAAAAATAAGTCAAAAGCTGGGGTTATAAAAAGCTGGTTTCTGTGAGTGGCCAAAAGAATAGCTTATGTGTTTCAAATGTGTTATTTGAAATTATTTAAATATGCATATAGAATGAAGGGTTCTGGAGAACAGACCTTTGATCCAGGAAAAGGACTTCACATTTACTCTAGTTTATTCCCACAAAACATTCCATGTTTTGGAGTTAGCAGTTCCATGTTCTGCTATTGTCTGGCTTAAGTCTTGTCTTTAAAAAGAAAAGATTAAAAAAATAAAGATTTTATTTATTTATTTATTTGACAGAGAGAGAGACACAGCGAGAGAGGGAACACAAGCATGGGGAGTGGGAGAGGGAGAAGCAGGCTTCCCACTGAGCAGGGAGCCCGACGCAGGGCTCGATCCCAGGACGCTGGGACCATGACCTGAGATGAAGGCAGACGCTTAACAACTGAGCAACCCAGGCGCCCCTCAACTCTTGTCTTGAAACCAAGAATCCAGAGCCCCTCAAAACCATGTCAGGTCCCACAGCCCCATTTATAGCAAATGCTCAGAGGCCTCCTATTCTCACCAGGTACCCTATTTGGCCTCCCTTGTTCCTAAGACAAGAATGCCATTTATCTTCTGATTTACCTCTTACTAGTCACTTGGGACAATTATCCCTCCTGATTGGGTTTAGGCCCCAGCATTCTAGGCTCCCCTCAACAAAAAAACAGTTGGCCCAAGGAGAAACATGAAAACAAAACAGAAAAATTGGTTCTGCCCTAATGTAAAGCTATGCAAAACAGCTGGATCATATGATAATCAGACACCAAAAATCATATCATGGAACTAGGAAAATTTCTGAAAAGTAATGAAGAGAGTGGCAAAAAAAAAAAAAAAAAAAAAAAAACAGTATTGTCCACACAGATTTGACTGCTCATACATTCAAAGAGGTCATGACCAAAATGTATACAACCAGGAACCATATGCGTAAGAGGTGAATGAAAATTCTGTGGTTGTTTAGTTTGGGGCTGAAATTGAACTACTGGAAATGTGTTCACCAAATATTGAAATTTCAGAATTTAAGACCACCTTTTAAAATTCAAGAAACTTAAATTTAGGAAATAGGAAGTACTATTTCATGAAGTCAAGATTAGACTTGTGGAACTCATTAACAACAAGAAAGTGGTAGAAATGAGAAATATAAATTAAGCCCCAAAGGATTTGGAAATATTTATGAATGACCAAGCCAGAAAAAGTTACTAAGAAAACCTAAGTTATAACTGAGTTTTAAGATTACCATCAAACCTTCCTTCTCTGGGGAGGGGTTCTGAACAGGGTGGAGGTTGGAGCCTGTATGAGAGATGTCCAAGCAACTGGTGGCCATACAATGGCCACAAGATCACCTACATGCAGAGAGATTAAGTAAACAAATGTATTAATGATAATGAAGTCCGATTTCTTACTACTGGAGGAGGAAGGTACAAATTCGGGAAGGGGTAAAGCTAGAATGAACCCTATGGTGTTTGATTGGAATTGAAGGTAGCAGTGTGAATTATTTTTAATAGAGGAAGATAGAAATAAATGCAAATGCACACATATATGTTTATACACACATATTTCCTAGTTCAGAATTCTACAGAATTCTTCAGTATTCTGAGAAGGCCTGGGTACCATTACATCTCAGTAACAATAAGCACAGCTACTATTCAGATATGGATTTCTAAATATCCCTCTCCTCTCTTTTCCTCAGCACTGCCTGCAGAGATGGCCACCCACAGACCTCTGGTAAAGCCCAAGATCATTAAAAAAGAACCAAGAAGTTCATCTAGCACCAGTCAGATCGATATGTCAAAATTAAGCACAACTGATGGAAACCCAGAGACACCAACAATATGGTGTGAAGAAGATTCAAGGGTCAGATCCTGACCCCCAAAACTGGGTACAGGAGCAACAAGAAAACAAAGCACCTGCTGCCTAGTGACCTCTGGAAGTTGCTAGTCCACAACATCAAGAAAACCTGAAGTGCTACTGATGTGCAACAAATCTTACTGTGCAGAGATTGTAAGCAATGTCTCTTCCAAGAACCCCAAATCCATTTAGAAAAAGCAGCCCAACTGGCTATCAGAGTCACCAATCCCAATGCCAGGCTGTGCAACAAAGAAAACAGCTTACATGCACATTGTATTTGTGTTAATAAAATCATAAAACTACAAAAAAAATTTTTGTTTATCACTCTCCCCTAAAAGAAACCAGGGCTCCTTGGAGAAATGGCTGATTCCCAGACTGGGGCAGGGAAAGAACAGGATGAGCCCGGAATATTTGTCTTGTGAGTAAGGAAGTGCTCACAGCATGAAGGGGATATATCGAAAGGACACAGAAGCCAGTTTGAAAGGCCTCCTACTGGTAAAGTCTGGGACAATTTGATCATCAAAATGATAGTAATGGATTAAGACCCAATGAACAAACTGGAATCCAGGAGTTCTCTCTTATCAATTAAAAAAACAGGTGGAGGGAAAAGAAACGTCTCCCTTATGGCAGAATGTCGACAAATACAGAAAGAATTATGGAACTACAAATCACAATCTGCAACCACCACCATAATAACTGAGGCAAGAAATATCAGTACATTCTCAAACTAGTGGGTAGAAGTGGAATGAGAAATGGGTTTTACAGAGTCTTAAAGTATCGGTCCACAAATGCTTGTTAATTGCATTAATAAAGGGTGGGGGAAGGAAATTCATAGTGGAGAAATCTAGCAGACACCATCTTCACCAAGTAATCAAAATGAATAACCGCCAGTAATTAGACAAGTCAACCTGACAGGCCACACTGTAGGTACAATATGAAGAACACAGACTTGCTGCTTCTGTAATGCTCCAACCAAAAATACACAACCTGGGTCTAGTCCTGAGGAAACATTAGAAAAACCCAAACTGAGTAATATTTTACAAAGTGACTGGCTTCTAATCTTTAAAAATATGGATATCATAAAAGTCATGGGAAGACTGAGGTACTATTCAGATTCAAGCACACTAGAGACAGATGATCACGAAAGCAGACATGATTCAGACCTCGATCCTTTTGCTATGGAGAATGTTAACGGGACAAGGGGCAAATCTTGAGTAGGGTCTCTACGTGAAGGATATATGGGAATTCTTTGTACTATTTTTGCAACTTTTCTGTAAGTTTAAAATGATCTCAAAAAATGTTTTAATAAAAGCTCCTTAATTTTTAAATATCTACAGGCTTTAAAAAAAAAAACTCAAAAGCAAAGTCAGAAGATAAATGACCAACTGAAGGTGGCAGAAAAAGAGAAAATAGACATTAGGAGGAAACACAACTGTTCCTAAGTATATTACTTGGGATCATCCGTTTGCATGGGAATACTATGTATGATGAACGAGGATTCTAACTCAGCGTGACTGTCCTCCCAAATTTAAAATGGACCATCTTTCCTGACACATGGGGCTCTAAAATTTTAAGTATCCCTGGTTCTAGAATCATCTTCAAAAGCTATGGCGTTCAGTCTTATTAATGCTCTACCACATTACTAACAATTGTTGAACATAGCTCCATAATCTATGCCTCAGGAGTTTCATGGAATAACATATAATTTTAAAAGGGGAGAAAAAAACCGAGATTTAAACAGTGCACATTTGTAAAAGGACAGGTATACAGGACCCACTTTATGTGCCTTCCAGATTTGTTTGCCCTCACACCATTCTCAAGCCCTCAGGCACCAGGGCCTCATCTCCTAGGGTCTCAGCCTCCCCGGGAGTGAGGACAAGGTTTTAATAAAGCCATCACAGGGTCCTCTGCAGAGGGTCCACAGGAGCTCCAGTGCCCAGATCTAACCAAGGGTCCGAGGCTGTGTTGCGGAGCAGAAGATCTGCCTAACCCAGCCACCACCCAAAGACACCAGCTAACACAACCCCTAAGTCCAGCAGCATTAACACTTCATGGGTAAACTTTCATGGAAAATGACTCCAGATGATTCCAAAGTGTGGTGGTTCCACACAGCCTATCTGGAAGACACAGCTCTTGCCTGGGGATCATAAGGTGCTCTCTTATGAGGCTATGACCAGCTGGGTAACACCAGCCAGCATTTGCTTTCCCTCTGTCCCACTAGGATTGCACCTCTGCTAAGTCTTTAGGATGCAAACTCTGGCTCAGGCTCCATTTTCTAGGAAACATATTAAGACAGTACTTTTTTTAATTAAACAAGTTTCTTCACAGTACTTCTGCAAGCCTTTGACATTCTGATATATGTCGTAGGTCTCCAACAATGCCACATCGTGTGCTGCAACCCAGTCATACTTTAACATAGAACCCTTTTTTGGAGAACATCTTACAGAAATAGAGCTCTACGGAGTGAAAATCTGGGGAAAACCAGGGTTGTAGACTTCCTTTATAAAAAAAACTCATTAAATGAATTTGATTGTGCCACAAATTTAATCTTGTCTTTCAAAACCTAGCAATAAAATGTGCAACTAACACTATTATTCCTGAACCCAGGTTGTAAAATCAATGACAAGATGAGGCCTCTAGAGGGTCAGAGGATGTAAAAATACTTCATAAATGACAACTGCATACTTACAACATAGAAATTCCTACCATGTGACAGACAAAAGTCAGCCTTCACATACCATTCAGAGGTAGGCATTATCATCTCTATTATACAAATGAGGAAATGGAGGCACAGAGAAGTTTGTTAACTTGCCCAAGATGACAAAGCTAGGGAGTAGCAAGTGCAGGATGTAAACCCAGAGCCTGCATGCTAACTACTACATCATCCCTACATTAGGATCAGTTCATACATTGCACTCACTCCTCATAAGGAAACAAGACATAAATTTCTTTGTTCCCACTCAGCTCAATAGGATACAAACAAATCAGGCTGTTGAAAGAATCCCAAAGCATTGATGCCCAAAACTGTTATTACCCTTATCTTTGACTAGTTCTGCCTTTAGAGCAAGCTGGCACCAAAGAAGGGCATCCCTGTTTGGTAGGATTTGCTCTGGTAGCTGTGCCTCTCTAGGTCATGCCCTGCCATGTGGCTTCCTGCAGCCTCTTTCCTACTCAGCTGGAATCTGCTCCTAAACCCCATATCCCTTCAGGTGTTCACCAGATGAACAGTTAAGGGGGCAGGAGGGAGTAAAAGGGACAGTGAAGAAAAGAACCAGAAGTGGAAGGAGTGTCTTACATCCAGCAAAAGATGGGGCTAAAATCCTGGCATGTAAGACTAAGAAGATGAGGAAAAGATAAGGGAAGTCTCCAAAGAAGTAGGTGTGTGATTTAAGGTAACCAAAAAAGCGCCTGGGTGGCTCAGTCCATTAAGCATCCAACATCTGATTCTTGATTTCAGCTCAGGTCATGAGTTCAGGGTTGTGAGATCAAGCCGTGTGTTGGGCTCCCGCTTAGCGGGGAGTCTGCTTGTCCCCCTCCCCGCCTTTCCCGCCATGCTCCCTCACCCCCCTCTCTCACCCCCCCCCCCAGTAACTAAATAAATAAATTTAAATAAATAATAAAATCTTAAGGTAACCAGAGAATAAGCAGGTGTTAGGGGTAGAACAGAAGAGAAGAAAGTAGGGTCAGTCCCTCTGGCAATCAGGTGCCTCTGCCCTTTAACAATAAAAATGTTTTGGCACCTAGAAAACTCATACGTACATAGCAGGAGAATAACCAGGGCACAGTGCAGAGTCTCTCCCCATTTTTTTAAGCACAAGTGTGACTTATCTGTAATGTAGGAATGTTGCATGGGAGAAGCACAGGAACTGGAAAGCTCACTCGCTAAAAAAAAAAAAAAAGGACTTCGGACAAAGAGACCCAATCCTATCAGCCTCATCACTGTACAATTCTGAAATGACCTTAAGTCATAACCTACACATATATCCATTTTCTGAAACTCTATGTATGTACTACCTTAACTATAATAGATAAAATAATTTGTGTTTCAATATGTAAATGTTTGTGCAGGATTATAGAAGAAAACAATGAAATAGTCTGATACATGTATTCATTCCTTATGAATACCTGCTTTTGAGAAAACATCAGAAGCCATTCTGTATGGGAAGGACAAGAAAATGAAAGAGAAGGTACTGGCACATACCAAACCATTATAATATACACTTACCTCTGCCAACTTCATATCTAAAGACAATAAGGAAAATGAGGGATTTACCTTGAAGATGAAAACATTAAAAGTGTGGAAAATAGGACAGTATTTTACATGTGGAGCAATTCTACATATTCTAGGGACATCTTGCATCCGTGGACTCTGCCCACTATACACTAGTGGTACTTCACAGTAATGCCCCACCCCCCAGATTTCAGAAATGTCCCCCATGAGAACCACTGATCTAAAAGTCTTTACCAGAATATAGGCTATCCTCTTGAGTTTAAGTGTACATCCACCTTGACCACTGTGGAAGTTGGGTTCAACAGCAAGATTTCTGAGTTCTTTTGGGAGGGTATGGGGAAAGGGTTATTATAAATAAATCTATACAACAAATGCAAAATGAAAAGCTGTTGATTCTACACAGTCTACTACATGATCATTTATAAAACTGAAACAGCTTAGTAGTACCATTCTTTTACTAAATTATAAAAGATATGGTTTCTGCCTCTAAAAGGTCAACATTTGCATATTCTGATTCAAATAAGCAGATAACTACAAGTCTTTCATGCTATTCAACATCTTGCAACTTGGACCTTTTATGCTAAGATTCTTGGGAAGTTCAAAATCTTAAGAGTCAGAATTCTTGTGTGGGAGAAATCATGGAACAGGAAAAGAAAGATACTGAGCTACTACTATGCACCAGTCTCTAAGTAGGTTGCTTTACATATATCTGAAAAGTTCACTTTGCTCATTTAATCTCACCACATACTATGAAGTGGGAAACCTCATCCTACAAACGAAGAACCTGAGGCTTAGTAAGGTTAAGTAATTTGTCCAAGTCAAATAGATTACTTCACGGCAGAGCCAGGTTCCAGGTTCCCATCCAGGTCAGACTCTAAACCAATGCTAACACCAACCATCACTATCACAGGGAAATTGAAGGAAAATCACTATGGAAAACAATATAGAGGTTCCTCAAAAACTTAAAAATAGAACTATGATATGATTCAGCAATCCCACTTCTGGGAAATGAAAAGAGGATCCCAAAGCAATATCTGCAACCCATGTTCATTATCATATTATTCACAATATCCAAGGAATGGAGATAACCTGGTTGTCAATGGATGAGTGGATAAAGAAAATGTGGTAAATATAAAGAGTTGTATTCTATTCAGCCATGACAAAGAAGGAAATCTTTCCACTTGCAACATGAATGGAACTTGAGGGCATTGTGCTGAGTGAAATAAATCAGATACAGAAAGGCAAATACTGTATGATATCACTGTGTGTGGAATCGTGAAAAGCTGAACTCCAAGAACAGAATAGAATTAGTAGTTACCGGGGGCTGGGGGAGGGCAGTGTTGGCCAAAGAGTACAAACTTCCAACTATGAAATAAGTTCTGGGGACCAATATACAGCGTGATGATTATAGTTAATACTCTGTTATATACTTGAAAGTTGCTAAAGGAGTAGGTCTTAAATTTTCTCACAACAAAAAAGAAATGGTGATTATGTGATACAGGTGGAAACATTTGCAGTATATAAGCCTATCAAATCAATATGGTGTACACCTTAAACTTACACATTATATGTCAATTATATCTCAAAGCTGAAAATTTTTAATAAAAAAAATTGAAGGGAAGAGAGGCTGACATTTTTTTTAAGGTCTCATCTATAGGCCATCTCCAGACTTGCATTTCTCAATCATCTTCTTGACCCAAAGAGAGGTAGACAAGGTCATCGCCAAGATGAAGAACTCAGAAAGACAAACACTTGATCAGGGTCACATAGCAAGGGTGTATTAAAGGTGAGATTTTAAACTGAAATTGTGTGCTTTTTACTACATCATGCTGCTGTCTTTCAAGGAGTGTCATATCCATGGTCATTAAGCTAGAAGTTGTTCTTAAGCCCTTGCCTGAACCTACGGTAGAGTTTAGAATAAAGAGCTACAGTCATTTCTTAGAAAATTTGCTAGATCACCTAAGATGACAAAACCATTTTATTATTCTCAAATAAAAAAGACCGTTGTTTGCACAAGACTATTATTTAAATAGGCTTTTGGCTCCATGGTCTACAGACAGTCGTTTAGTTCACCTCGGGTAATATCCTGATATTAAATGGTAAGAACTGGGATAAGATTTTCAAACAGTGCATGGAGGTTTTGAGTCATACTGTTCCCTTTCTTAGGTTGTGAATGATGTTGATTTTCCTGCAAACTCTTGTAGTCTTTTTGCAGCACAGAGATCTGATCAGTGTGAGCTTCTGACTGTTCAGTCCTTTGAGGTTTATCAAAACCCTACCACCCAGAGTCTCTGTGCAGGCCCCATGGCTAATACAAAAATATATGTGCCTGGTTGCCTACTGTCCTGTCCCAAGTTATGTCAGGGAGACAAGAGATGAAAATTACATGGACTGGAACTTTTCTACACAGTTGGTAAAAACATAAGCAGGTACAACCCACTAAATATTTTGCAGTTTAGAAGGTCCTACTAAACCCAAACACATGTGTGCCTATGTCCTAGGACTCCTGAGTATATCTCCAACAAAAATGAGTGGGTTTGAACACTAAAGACTTGAATGTCATTAGCAGCTTTGTCACAGTATCCCAATACTGGAAACCAAAATATTCATCAAGACTATAATAAGTAAATTATGGTATATTTATATAAGATATGATAATAAAACTAATACTTTCAACAATATAGAGAAATATCAGATACATTAAGTAGAAGAAGCTACATACAAAAGACTACACTCTATAGGATTCCATATATGTTTAAAAATAGCCTAAGTGAGGGGCGCCTGAGTGGCTCAGTCGTTAAGCGTGCGTCTGCCTTCAGCTCAGGTCATGATCCCAGGGTCCTGGGATCCAGCCCTGCATCAGGCTCCCTGCTCAGCAGGAAGCCTGCTTCTCCCTCTCCCACTCCCCCTGCTTGTGTTCCCTCTCTCGCTGTGTCTCTGTCAAATAAATAAATAAAATCTTTAAAAAAAAAATAGCCTAAGTGAATCCATGGTGATAAAAAATCTAAACAGTGGCAGGGCGCCTGGGTGGCTCAGTCAGTTGAGCGGCTGCCTTAGATTCAGGTCATGATCTCAGAGTCCAGGGATCAAGCCCCACATTTGGTTCAGCAGGGAGTCCGCTTCTTCCTCGCCCTTTCGCCCGCCCTCAAATAAATAAAAATCTTTAAAAAATCTAAATAGTGGCTACTTTGAGATATTACCAATGGGTACAGGGAATTTTCTGGAATATTAAAAATGATCTGAGTGGTCATTACATGGTTATATACACACATGTAAAAGTCAAATTTTAATTGACAAGAAATTTAAATGCTATGTACATATTACTATATGGAAATTACAGTGCAATTTAAAAAGTTCAATAGCTGTGTAAGATTTAGCTTAGAGTTATCACAAGACAGTAAGAAGAGTTGCTAAGAACACTGTGAATACAAAGAGGCGAGGGCACTCCATGGCCAAGGTAGGACTTGAAGGCCTCCATCTAAAAGGTAAACTTAAGCTAGGTCTACAAGGATAGGTACTATTTGGACTGGTAGAAACACTCAGTATGGGTTAATTTTCACTAACTACTACAGGTTCATTGGCCCCACTATTGGATTCTTCCTTGGAAATCAGGGCTCAGTTAACATGGAAGGCTTGAAAGTCTACAAGGTCTTCTGATCCATCTGCCTACAGTTTCTCAAACTTTAGCATGCAACTCAGTCACGGGGTTGGGGGCAGGGTGGCAGAGATGTTAAAATGCTGATTCCCAGGCTCCCAGTTTTCTAATTTGATGAATCTGGCTGGGATGGACTCTGACTCTGCCTTTTTAACATGCCTATCTCAGACTTGCTGTAAGTACTAATAAAATAAAAAGTAACACTGGCCACACTCTGAGGAATATTTTATGACTGCTGTGAACTAGCCCCAAGCCATCTTGACCCAATTCTGAAAACTCCTACCCAGCATTTCTGAACTATCTTTACTGAAACGAATGAACTACAACTTATTTTTATGATGGTCTAATCAGAAGAAACAACATTTCTGGCCGTGTGCCAGGAGGAAAGCCAAAACTGATGCTCTTGATTGAAAGTTATCGTTGGGATAGCTTGAAGACGGCTCTGCTGTTGCATGTGCAAAAACAGACAAAGGCTTGTAGGAACTCAGGCATCTTGAAAGGCTATGCCTTTCACGCCCTTGTCATCCCCGCCCTGGCAGCACACTCTAAACTCTGTATAAAAAGGTGTGACTCAGGTAAGACCTATTTTTAGGACTATACCTAAACTGCCAACCACACCTGGTTTGTATCTCATCCTTCCTCTATGTTCTCTACCTGCCCTGCTCAGACCTCTCTGGCTGTGTTCTTGTCAAAATACTTTGATACGAAACATCTTGTTGCTCCTGGCTCTGTCATTGGTCCTCATTCCTGTTGCATGTTTCCTGCTCCTCTCTGCCTGGGCATATTCACGACAACACCCAAGACTCAACTTAGGATTTCTTTACAACAGGCTACCCCCAGGAGCAGCTCTACCTGGCTGGGCCTGGGTGGGACAAAATCTAGTTGGACTCATTTGCATTTAGAGAAAATATTCTTAAAGATTTATGAACCCAAAGTACATAGCTAAAGTGAAAACACGAACACACACAGGCAAGAGTAATCATCGGTATCCAATAAAAGCTGGTTTCACTTATTTCTTTGCTGAATATTCTAATCTCATTACGAGTCCTCTTCCAAGGCATTCATCAAGGATCTATAGGTTTATAGCTACTAATGCTAGTTGCTGCATAAGAAGCCTTAACAGATACAATCTTTAAGCTCAAGTTCTTATAATCTAGAATAGCCCACACCTAAAGGAACTAACCTCAAGGAACATTAGGCACAGACCTTTTTTCTTTAGCTGAAACCCTGTCAAACATTTCTGTTAGACAAGAATGAGACGAGACCAGTAAGAAGATAGCCAAAGACTGGTTGCCCATTCATTTCCTTCACAGTGAGATAGGAAGCTGTTACAATTTCTCAGAAACATACATATTAGTAAATAAAGTACTCTCAGTATGTGTGAGCCATGTGGCAAGCTCAGTGCTCTGTGAAGAGGAAAGACCATGACTGAAGCAAATTCATCTGGAGAACAAAACCCAGTAAAAAGATCAACTCTGAGAGAAGAAAGGATTCACTGAGAAAGTATTTTACTAGCTTCCTGAAGAAATACCTCTTAACAAGGAGATATTACAGGAGAGTTCCTCACTTTGCTAAGTTTGAACTATTTTAGCATCTCTAAGTATAAAATATTAAGTAATCATAAATATGGTTAACATGCTTTAACCGAAAAAGATGATTGGTTGACAGAATAATCAACATAAAATCAAAAAAATGTCTTTGTCACTGTGCCTAAAGAACACACATCCAATTACACATAAAGAACCCAATTCCTATGTCAACTAGAGATGGTTACACTAATCTAAAGAGAAACACTGGGAGCGCCTGGGTGGCTCAGTAGTCAAGTGTCTGCCTTCAGCTCAGGTCATGATCCCAGGGTCCTGGGATCAAGTCCCACATCAGGCTCCCTGCTCAGCAGGGAACTGCTTCTCCCTCTCCCACTCCCCCTGCTTGTGTTCCCTCTCTTTCTGCGTCTCTGTCAAATAAATAAAATCTTTAAAAATAGAAAGATAGAAACACTGGAGGGCCTGGGTGGCTCAGTCAGTTAAGTGACTCTTGGTTTCAGCTCAAGTCATGATCTCAGGGTCCTGGGATCGAGCACCAGGCTCCACACTCAATAGGGAGTCTGCTTGAGAAAGATTCAATCACTCGTTCTCTCCCCCACCCCTTGCCAGCCCTTCCCCCTAGTTGCTTACTCCCCAAAATAAATCAAAAATAAAGTGAGAAACACTGTATAGGGCTGAGCTCAACATATCAAGTAGCCGGCTTAATAAGGAAGAGCCTAGCTGGCCACTCACATACAGGCAAGGCAACAATGCAGGTACCAGAAGACAAACAAAGGGCTCCTTTCTGGCCTAATCAGGCAGCTGTCCAAGCACTATGCTGGGTGTCCCCAGCAGGATACGCTGCTGAGCTATGTATGTTCTTATGGGGTTTCCAGAGGGCAGGGCAGCTAAGACCCCTCTAGGAGAACTACAGAGCTGCAAGGAGAATGTGAGAAAAAAGTAGAATTAAAGGTTTGTATTTATTCTATTATCCCCCACCCTATGTAAGGCAGAATCATTAACCTCATTTCCAGCACACTTCTCTTAACCTACCTGTAGGATCAAGCAGATATGCAAAGAGGAATAAGGCCCAAGAACCAAAGATGATAATTCAGGCATAAAGAAAATGAAGCCACTATCAGCCAAGAATTTCACCAGAAGGAAAAAGTTCAATAACAAGTGTACTATACTTCCTTGGGCAACAATCTGGTGACAAAGACAAATATTTAACCAGGCATTTTGGGGAGACAGCAGGCCTTGAACAAGACAGTCCCTTGACCACCCTTGAGACTGCAATCTAACAGCAGATATATAAAATGCATAGGCTGTGTAAACATAGTTGACGAAAAAATTAATCTAAAAATATAGGTATATTAACATAGTGTATTAATTTCAGAGGTAGAATTCAATGATTCATCAGTCTTATATAATAACCAGTGCTTATTATATCCTGTGCCCTCCTTAATGTCCATCACTCAGTTACCCCATCCCCCTACCCCCCTCCCCTCCAGCAACCCTCAGTTTGTTCCCTATAGTTAAGAGTCTCTTATGGTTTGTCTCCTTCTCTGATTTTGTCTGGTTTTATTTTTCCCTCCCTTCCCCTATGATCCTGTTTTGTTTAACCTCCACATATGAGTGAGATCATATAACTGTCTTTCTCTGATTGACTTATTTTGCTTAGCATAACACCCTCCAGTTCTGTCCACGTTGTGGCAAACAGCAAGATCTCATTTTTTTGATGGCTGAGTAGTATTCCATCATATATATACACCACATCTTCTTTACCCATTCATCTTCAAAGGATAACTGGGCTCTTTCCATAGCTTGGCTATTGTGGACATTGCTGCTATAAACACTGGGGTACAGATGCCCCTTCGGATCCCTACATTTGTATCTTTGGGGTAAATACCCAGTAGTGCAATTGCTGGGTTGCAGGGTAGCTCTATTTTCAACTTTTCGAGGAACCTCCATACTGTTTTCCAGAGTGGCTGCACCAGCTTCCATTTCCACCAACAGTGTAAAAGGGTTCCTCTTTCTCTGCATCCTCGCCAACACCTGTCCTTTCCTGACTTGCTATTTTTCGCCATTCTGACTGATGTGAGGTGGTATCTCACTGTGGTTTGCTTTGTATTTCCTGGATGCTGAGTGATGTTAAGCACTTTTTCAAGCGTCTGTTGGGCATTTGTAGGTCTTCTTTTGAGAAATGTCTGTTCATGTCTTCTGTCCATTTCCTGACCGGATGTTTTGTTGTTTGGGTGTTGAGTTTGATAAGTTCTTTATAGATTTTGGATACTAGTTCTTTATCTGATAAGACATTTGCAAATATCTTCTCCCATTCCATCGACTGTCTTTTGGTTTTGTCGACTGTTTCCTTTGCTGTGCAAGAGCTTTTTATCTTGAAGTCCTAATAGTTCATTTTTGCCTTTGTTTGGAGATGTGTCTAGCAAGAAGTTGCTGCAGCCGAGGTCAAAGACGTTGCTGCCTGTGTTCTCCTCTAGGATTTTGATGGATTCCTGTCTCACATTTAGGTCTTTCATCCATTTTAAGTCTATTTTTGTGTGTGGTGTAAGGAAATGGTCCAGTTTCATTCTTCTGCATGTGGCTGTCCAATTTTCCCAACCCCATCTGTTGAAGAGACTGTCTTTTTCCCATTGGACATTCTTTCCTGCTTTGTCATAGATTAGTTGACCATAGAGTTGAGGGTCCATTTCTGAGTTCTCTATTCTGTTCCATTGATCTATGTGTCTATTTTTGTGCCAGTACCATACTGTCTTGATGATTATAGCTTTGTAATAGAGCTTGAAGTCTGGAATTGTGATGCCTCCAGCTTTGGTTTTCTTTTTCAATATTCCTTAGGTTATTCAAGGTCTTTTCTGGTCCCCTACAAATTTTAGGATTATTTGTTCCAGCTCTGTGAAAAAAGTTGATGGTATTTTCATAGGGACTGCATTGAATGTGTAGATTGCTCTAGGTAGCATAGACATTTTCACAATATTTGTTCTTCCAATCCATGAACACAGAACGTTTTTCCAATTCTTTGTGTCTTCCTTAATTCCTTTCATGAGTATTTTATAGTTTTCTGAGTAGAGATCCTTTGCCTCTTTGGTTAGGTTTATCCCTAGGGATCTTATGGGTTTGGGGTGCAATTGTAAATGGGATCGACTCCTTAATTTCTTTCTTCTGTTTGTTAGTGTATAGAAATGCAACTGATTTCTGTGCATTGATTTTATATCCCGACACTTCGCTGAATTCCTGTATGAGTTCTAGCAACTTTGGGGTGGAGTCTCTTGAGTTTTCTACATAGGGTATCATGTCATCTGCAAAGAGGGAGAGTTTGACTTCTTTGCCAATACCTATATTTTTAATCACAAAAAACTGAGAGGCCTGTTGAATGCCCCTCAAAACCAAGTTGATTCCATCTAGAAAGACTTGACAAGAAAGGTCAAATTCATTTAACTGAAGAAACTCTGGCAGAATACATGAGTTTTGCCATCAGAAGGGTAGATGGGGTAGGATGCCCGGGTGCTCAGTTGGTTAAGCTTCCAACTCTTGGTTTTGGCTCGGATCATGATCTCATGCGTTGTGAAATCAAGCCCCACAGTGGGCTCCACACTCAGCAGGGAATCTGCTTAAAGATGGTCTCCCTCTGCCCCTCCCCCCACACGGTCTTGCACACACTTGCTTGCTCTTTCTCTCTCTCATAAATAAAAAAAAAAAAAAAAGTAGATGGTTTGGGCAAGGAATTAGAAGGTGGAAAAGAAGAGGCAATAGGCTTACAATTAGGAAGGCACTCTAGTCTGGTCCTCAGCACTATTCTAAGAAAGGAACAGACTCAAAATGACGCTTGGAAGAGTCAAGTCTTACTTCTGACAGCAGGACCAATTAGAATGGAGATAGCTAAGAGCAAGCTGGGCAAGAATGAATGTCAGGAGTATTACGGCTTCATGCTAACTGTTCTTGGTTATCTGTGAAGAGCACAAGATCCCCAGCCAATACCCCGCTACCCTCATTCCCTTCACGTCACTGCCCCAACTCAAGGATCTACTGGAGCTTCAGATTAGCTTTCTTAGGATATATAAATGTGCCCTCACTGCCCCACTACTAATGTATCCAACTTTGTCTCTCACTCCACCCTACAAAGGACTTCCCTTCCAGCCAGGGAAAGCTCTCCCAAGCAAGTCTTGATCATTTTCATTCCTTGGAGTCAAGTGGACTGGAATTTCATTATCAACTCCAACACAGGCTTTTTAAGTGACTTTAGCTTTAAATAAAGGCCAAAAAAAGCCTCTCACTTTGTAAACTAATAAAGATTAAATGCTTTGTGTGTCATTCAACATTTAACAGTGACTGTCCAACAATATTTAGTTTTCTTACCAACTGGCTTTTCCATGTACATCTCTTCTCAGCCATCTTCCTTCAGGCCTGGAATTACCACTTCCCATCATCTATTCCACAAAATCCACATAAAGCCTGAGCTCTCCTGTAAGAGATATGCCCTGGCAAAGCCTTTCTTCATTATACTGATTCTTCAACCTTCATCCCAGAACCCCAGAATGTATACACAGTGAGTTCTCAGTAACTGCTTGGGTGATTTTAATTGATGGATATGGGACAAACTGGCGAAAACGCTGCAGGATAGTAACAACTACCTGTTACGCTAACTGTAAAAGAAGGATTTAGACGTTTTAATAAACGATCTACACTTGGGTGACCTTTAGACATGCTTTCCCATATAACACAAGAGTGAAACATCCCTCTTGCTAAATTACAAGAGTAAAGAACTATTAGGATAATTATCCCATAACAAATGCCAGAAATAAGTTATTATCTTTATTTTATGGACATTTTCTGAAATATATACTCTAGCCTTGCAAAAACAAAAAAAGGTATTAATATTGCTTAGATTTTACTAATCCATGAACCCCTGGGAAAAAAGCCCGAGTTTATCCTATAATGGCAAGTGGCCACCTTTTCTGTGAACATGAAAGAAATTCAATTTCTCTAGACACTTTTTTCCTCTGCTACCAGTGAGCTCCAGGGACTGGTAAACTCCTGAAGGAAAACCATAAAAAAACCATAATCCAGAGAAAACAAAATCCAGCTAGTTAAACTATCACCAATAAGAAGCATAAACAGGAACAATTTTCAATTGCTTGGAATCAAAAGCTCAATTTTAAAAAGCTTCAAAACAAGAGTTTACTGTTTCCTGGACATCTGCAGTTGAAAACACACACACACACACACACACACACACACACACACACACACACACACACA
>NW_027397067.1:42243754-42279483 GCF_003265705.2 Callorhinus ursinus | reverse complement strand
ACACACACACACACACACACACACACACACACACACACACACACACAGAGTCCTGGAAACTGCCGTGGTTTATTTCATACTGAGTGATTCCCAGGTGTGAAGGGAGAAACTGGAGCAGAATAAAAAAATGAAATGAGCATAAACTAAAAGTTTTTCAGGGTCATATTTACAATACACCTTTCTGGTAACTCTTTGCACACAAATGTAGCATGTGGCACTATATGCTACTTGTTTGAGAGAAGCCTTATGCTGGGGACAGCTTCAGGCCTATTTACGTCTGATAAGTTCCATACAAGATTTCTAGCTCAGAGACCCTTGGGAGAAGGGCCTGGCTTAATATTACTTGTCATTGTCCTTCTGTCTGGAGCAACAAGCAAAGTAAGAGCCTTTGATGGTGAGTGCCATAGCTTTAGGAGCAGAACTGCCAGGCAGCTGTGTGTGCTTCCCAGACTGTGGAACAAGCAATAAAAAGAAAAAAGCAAGAAGAGAATTGCCAACTTCTTGCAACATGGAGCCATAACTGTAAGAGCCAAGCTGGTCATTTTTCCACCCAGCCAGCCCCAAGGTTGGCGTCTGACATCAGTGTGGAGAATGACATCAGAGAGTCTCCAATCACCTGCTTGACTGACAGCCTTGCTCAAAAGAAATGCCAGGGAAGCCAGAGACCCAAGAAATGAGGTGGGGAGGGGAATTAATTCTGTTCAAAAGGCCCTCACTATTTGTCAAACAGACCACTAATTCAACCAACTGAATAAAGCCAGACTTGAAGAAAAAGAAAAAAAAGAATTTTCAGAAGGAAAAAATAAGAGTAGCAAATTTAGGTTTAGGTGTATCTGCTAAAGTTCCTAATCTATAAGCCAGACAAACTGACTTTAGCTGGTGTTATAGACTAAATGTTTCAGGCCCTCCAAAACTCACATGTGGAAGTCCTAATCCCCAGTGTGTGTGTATTTAATGGAAGTAATTAAGGTTAAATGAGGTCATATGGGTAGAGCCCTGGTTCAATAAGATTAGTGTCTGTATAAGAAGAGACACCAGAGAGCAAGCTTGCACTTTCCCAGTGTGCAAATGCAGAGAAAAGACCCATGTGAAGCCAAAGCAACCATCTATAAGAGAGGAAGAAAGTTCTTACCAAAAACCAGACCCTAACAGAACCTTGATCTTGGACTTCCCAGCCTCTAGAACTGTGAGAAAATAAATTTAAGCCACTCAGTTTGTAGCATTTTGTTATGGCAGTCCAAGCAGACAAACTCCAGCCAACAGAAACAGGCTCGCAGAACTGACTAGAAGATGGAGAACCAGCCCAGAAACTGGCAGGATCCAAGTCAGCTCCAGAGAATGAAGAATCAGGAATGGAGCACTGGTCAGGACACCACTGCTGAGATAAGGAATTCCAACTGTTTCTAAGTCCCAGGAGGATGTATCCAATTAATTAAGCCTAAGTCATGTGTACCTCCTGGTTATACCAAGAGGGAGAGAAAGTATCTTGTCTTCCTCACTTCCATAATGGCCTGCTGACATGTATATCATCCCAAGACATCACAGTGGGGCCAGGTCCAGACTCAAAAGGAAATCAGGATGTTTCTATGAAGGGATAATGGATGCTGGGTAGTCAAAGAATTTTTAATGTCCACTAAATAACTTCACAAATTCCTGATAGGCTCTCCATTCTAGTATGCACATCACATGTCTGAATGTGATTTCTATGGCTATAGATTCAGAGATAGTGACTCCTAGAGGAGCCCCTGCCCAGTGGTAGAGCTACAGGGTCAAACTTCTCTATAGGTCTATGTATTGCCTATCTCTAACTTTCTGAGTGAGGACTACATGATACTTGGAAGTCCCTGATCAAAATGTTGATGCTAAGAAGAAATGTTATTGACTACTATATACTATCATTCACTCATCAGTTCCATCAAAATACCTTCTGATTGCCCAATTACAATGTTTATTGAACAACAATGCATCAATGTTTTGCAAGGAGTTTTATCCATAGGGCTTCCCCTCCCTTACCCCAGAGATGGAGACAGAAAAAGACATAGACACAGGGCAATTATAAACAGTTCTATAGCTAGACAGAGACACAAAGAGAAGCAGAAAGAAACTGAAGGAGACAAAGAGAGCCTGAGCAGATAAAATAACTGGAAGAGAAAAAAAGTGCTTGAGATAGGCATAACAACTCACCTAGAAAGTGCAAAAGCTTTTTACCTTAAGTCCCAAAAGTTAAGTATTGCCTTTTTTTTTTTTTGCACAGCAAAGGAAACAACAAAACTAAGAGGCAATTCATGGAATGGAAGATATTTGCAAATGACATTTTGAATAAAGGGCTGATATCCAAGATCTCTAAAGAACTTATCAAACTCAACACCCCCCCAAAAAAAAAAAAAAAAAACCAATCCAGTCAAGAAATGGGAAGACATCAACAGACACTTCTCCAAAGAAGACATACAAATGGCTAGCAGACACATGAAAAAATGTTTGACATCACTAAGCATCAGAGAAATACAAATCAAAACCACAATGAGATACCACCTTACACCAGCTAAAATGGTCAAAATTTACAAGACAGGAAACAAGTATTGGCATGGTTGTAGAGAAAGAGGAACCCTCTTACACTGTTGGTGGGAATGCAAGCTGGTACAACCACTCTGGAAAACAGTATGGAGGTTCCTCAAGACATTAAAAATAGAGCTCCCCTATGACCCAGTGATTGCACTACTAGGTATTTACCCCAAAGATACAGATGTAGTAAAAAGAGGCACATGCACCCCAATGTTCATAGCAGCAATGCCCACAATAGCCAAATTGTGGAAGGAACCAAGATGCCCTTCAACAGATGAATGGATAAAGATGTGGTTCATATATACAATGGAATATTACTCAGCCATCAGAAAGGATGAATACCCAACGTTTGCATCAACATGGATGGGTCTGGAGATTATGCTAAGTGAAATATAAATCAAGCAGAGAAAGACAATTATCATATGGTTTCACTCATGTGGAACATAAGCAACAGAGTGGAGGACCACAGGGGAAAGGAGGGAAAACTGAATGGAAAGAATTCAGAGAGGGAGACAAACCATGAGAGACTCTGGGAACTAAACTGAGAGTTACAGAAGGGTGGGGGTTGGGGGATGGGGTAACTGGGTGACATGTATATCATCCCAAGTGGGTGTTAAGAGCAGGGGCTGGGGTGAGTACTGGGTGTTATATGCAACTAATGAATTGTTGAAAACAAAAACTTATGACGTACAATATGCTGGCTAACCAAACAATTTAAAAAAAAGTTATAAGCAAACAATGCTTCTAGAAGACAAGGAGGGCTCTAGATGAATTTTCTCAGACACACTAGGCTCTAAGTCTCAAAAGTTTGAGTGATTTGGGCCATTATTTCTTCCACACTCCTCCCATCATCCCCATAGCCCCAAATTCCACTCAGCCAAGAGAATGGTAGTGGGGAGGAGACAGAAGCTCAAGGCTTTGCTAAGTGATGCCCTGTATCAGACATCAAAATGTTTGATGGCCAGAGCCTGATTTTCTGCAATAAAAGAACACAAATAGACAAACCAGACTGGAATGTCAGGTTCTGACCCTCGTTGAATGAGTTTCTAAGAAACACGTTGTTCCAGGATTTTTCTCCTAGATTATGTGGGTTGTTTTGTAGGGTCTTTCTGCCCAAAAAATCACAGCTTATTTACTCTTCAAAATAGTCTGTGAAGTCAAAAGCTCAACAGTAAGAGACAAAGTAATAAAGTAGTGGAGACGGAGTTCCCATTCTCTAAAACCTTTGAAAACAGGAAAACCTACAAACTATGTAAGTTGAAAACAACCAGAGTGTAAATTAGCCACATGTGAGCAAGTAAAACATTAGTATGAACTAGCTGCACCAACACCCATGTACATGGGAATGGCCTGGATAGAGGTCTTAAGTGTGCCACTTGTCCTCACCTGTTCCATCTGTTCAATCTATTGTGTTCAGCCTGTGCTTCAGAGTCCACAAATTTTATTACACACATTCAATAAACTCTATGCCCACCTACAAGCCAAATCCAGTTCTTATAGTTCAGTTGAGAACTTACTTTGATTCTTCTGTTGCTTTATACCACTGACCAGTCTGCCTTTCTTCAACTTTGTCCTTCCAAGACTCGACTCCTCTCTCCTGCTTCTCTTCAGGCTCTCTGCCTCTCCTTCTCAGACTCTCCAGCTGCTCCTTTTCCACCCCCACCTAATGCTAACAATTCCTGAGCTCTGTCCTTGGCTTTTTTCTTACTCTCCTACATGTTCTGACAATTTCATACACACCTGTGGCTATAAATACCGACTATACAGTTTGTCAGCTTTATCTCTAATGGAGGTTCCATTCCCAAGTTCCAGATCCAGATAGCAATTATCTACTAGGTAATATGTTCCTAAATGCCTCAACTGTAACCGGCTCAAAACTGAAGATCCCCACCCACAACCTTGCCCCTCCCCTAGTTCAGTGAATGATGGCACAACGTACTCAGGCTGCAAGTCATCAAAACCTCCCCCTTACATAATTGGTCTTTAAGTCCTGTCATTCCACCTCCGATATATCAAGTCCAGCCCCACCTTTTCATCCCCACTGCCATAACCCAGCATGGAGCCTTCAGTCTTCCTTCTTCTCCACTGCCCACCCTACCTCCTAACTCACCCCTTCCAAACACACCAGAGTAATATTTCTCATATTTAATTATGATTCCCACCCACTCAATATTATTCCTATGTCAAACATTGATAAAATAAAATCCAAACACCTTTGCATGGCAAACACCAAGCATAATATTCCTGGCTACTAGACCACTGTACCTGCCTTCAGTTTGCATCACACTGTACTGTGTGTTGCGGCTGCCTCATTGTGCCAATTTCATCTTTACGGAACCAGGGCTTAACACAATACATGAACACAGCATTCAAAAACACCAATGATTACCTCAATGGATGAATGAACCAATACCTCAAACTTCCCCTTCACAAAATTTCCCCTATATGCAATATTTTTGTTGTCCATACCTTAATACCATGCTAGAAACAAGATACTCAATTTTCTTTTACCTTAGAGTTTTAAATCATGAAGACCTTAAGTGAGCACCTAAATCAGTGGTTCTCAACCATGGATGCACATTAGAATCACCTGAAGAGTTTTAAGCTGACTCCAATCCTGACCAATGAAATCCAAATTCAGCCTTTGTATTTACTGTGGCAATCTGAGTGTTTTCATTGGAAAGAAAAAAAAAAAAAAAAGAGAGACCCAACATTCATTGAAGAGATTTACATCATGCTTAGAGAACATTTTATACATGGTAGCTTATATATTCTAAAAACAACCCATGAAGTAGAATCCTCTATTTATAAGGCACCTGAAATGCAGAGAAATTAAGTTACTTGAATGGGTCACCCAACCAGTATGTGGTGGGTAGAGGATTGAAATCCAGAGTTATTTGCTTCCGAAGAACATGTGCTTTCCTCTAATGAGACCCCCTATTGGCACTGTGAAATAGGACAGGACAGGGGGAAAGGGAGGGAGGGTTGAGGGAGGGACGGAAGGAAAGAAAACCTCTGACATTGGATTTGAATGTGAGGAACAACCCACAGTCGTCCTGAGTCAAGTGTGTTAGACTGAACCATCCATCTGGACAAACTGCTTTGGAGTTTTTAAAAACAAATGTGACCATTTGGCAAATGCATACGTAATAATTGTTTCAAGCAAGAATTCTAGACAGATGCTTGTGAAGGTTAATTTTATATGTCAACTTGACCATACCATTAAACATTAAACCCAAATTAAAGATTATTTCTGGCTGTATCTGCAGGTTTCCAGAGGACAGTAGCATTTTAATCAGTCGACTCAGTGAAATAGACTGCACTCCCCATATGGGTAGACATCATCCAATCCCTTGAGGGCCTGAATAGAACAAAAAAAGGTAAAGTAGGGATTTGCCCCCTTTATCTTCCTGCCTGCCTACCCCTCTTAGCTGAGACATTGATCATCTCCTGCTCTTGGACTGGGATTCACATCATTGGCTCCTCTGCTTCTCAGGTCTTTGTTACTCAGACCAGAATTATACCATCCACTTTCCAGGATCTTCAACTTAAAGATGGCAGATCATGGAACTTCTCAGTTTTCAAGATGTCCATCAATTCCTCACAATATCTATAAATACATGCACACCCTATTGTTTCTGTGGAGAACTCTAATATAAAGCAAAAATTAGAATATGATAAGACATTTACATAATCTCCAAGTATCTCCCCCAAGAGACTTATTACAAAGGGAAAAGTAGCAACTTGAGTGCAGAAGCCTAGCAGACACTACCTTAACCAAGTAAGCAAGTTAGTATCTCCAGTAATCAGCAATAAGAAATTATTATCATGCACCTCCTAATATAGTATGTACCAAGAAAGCCATCACATCAGGTCTATGGTATCTTTACCAAAAATGCACAACTTTCTGATGAAACATCAGAGCAACTAAATTGAGGGAGAATCAGCAAGGTAACTGGGCAATCCTCATCAGAAGTGTCAAGATCATAGAAGACAAAGACCAAGGAAATGTTCCAGGTTAAAGGAAACAAAGAAGATACAACTAAATGTAATGGCCCTTAACTGGATTCTGGACCAGAAAAAGGACATCAGGACAGTTTGTGAAATTTGAGTAGAGTGTGTAATTACACATATTAATGTTAATTTCTTTTGATGATTATAGTTATAAACAGTGTTTATATTTGGGGAAATTGGATAAGGGTATGTGGAATCTATCTTTACAACCTGTGAAATTGAAATTTTAAGTTAAAAATTTTTTAATTTAAAAGCTTAAAAGTGTGATATAAAGCTACAAGACAAGTTTTCACCCACGAATCTGAATTCTGAAAGGAGTACCAAATTATTTTAAGTAATATGGGTATCTTATGCCTCTCAAGGTAAATACATTTTAATGGAAAAAAAATACTCTTACATGTATAAGAAGTAACACTTGTTACATTGCCAATCTTTTTATAATCCTTTATGGGTTGTTTTTTTTTTTCTTAAAACCCTACAGAGTTTCTCACATCCACTTCACTGGGTACCACTGACATATAAGAAGCTAAGTGACTCCCATGGCTCCCAGGGCCAGTAAACAGCAGAAGTGGAAGTGGAAACAGGTGTCTGCTCCTCATTCAGCGCTCCTTCCTCTAACCTGCACTGCCTCATGGGGTCTTCCCTCTGGAGAGCACCAAAGGCCCATATCCCAAGCAGTTTCAGAGATACCAAAGAAGCTGAAGTAAAAGGAAAGCATGACAGACTCCACACTTGTGAATTACTATGCTGGAAGGTTCACAAAAATCTTTCCATAATTAAGAGGTTATTTTTTAAGTAGCCAAACATTTTATGTTTTGGGAGAGGAAAGAAGCTAATCTATCCTTTCCCCAACATCTTTAATGAGTGATAATAGTTAACATTTGTTGAGAAATTACTATTGCCAAACATTGCTCCAAGTTCTAGTATGTTCATTTAATTCCTGAAACAACCCTACATTGTAAATATATTCTTTGTTTTACAGATGAATATTAAAGAGTTTAAGCAACTTTCCTACAATCACACAGCTGAGCGATGAAGACATAGCTCAGTTAGATCAAATTGGTCCAGAATCTTTTTTTCCAGCATTTCTAGAAAGTTTTTTCCTCTTCCTATAGATACTCTCCAGTTTTTCTATCTCCCTTCCAAATTCCACATCCCCTTCATAAAACTGCCTTCCATCATCACAGCCTCCCTCCAGATCTTTGAGGAATTGTTTCAAATACTGAAAGCTAGAACATTGTTCTGTCCATCACACTTAAAAGATGTGCGCTCTGCCCAAAACCACACCAGAGGGCATAGGAAAAGGGAACAAGATAAAAATTATATATAATGACCCTACGCTTCTAGGTGCTTTAAGCTCTTCAAAGAGCTCCTTTTAAAAATAAAGGGTTTTTTTGTTTTGTTTTTTTTTTTTTACTATCCTCAGGAGGAAGAAAGGAAGTTATTCTCTTTGTTCATAAGGATCCCTTGTTATCCTTTATTAGCCACAACTGGATAGCAATCCTACATTGCCAATGATCTGGATGTGTAATTCAACAGGGATCAGGTAAAAAAAAAAAAATACTTGATTTGCTTGTTCACAATTATTATAACCATTCTAAGACACTTCTCAAATGAGACCATTAATAAACCACTTGACTAGCAGTGTCTCTTCAACAGAATTTCTCCTTGTTATACAGTGATATCCTTGACCAAATATTAGTAACAATTTTGAACCAGATTTTCAATGGTAGTGATAAGATTCTCATTGACCCTACCCTTCTGTGACCAGTATCAGCAAGTTCATTCTAGGGTTGGCAAACCCCTTAATAATTTCTGAGGAGATCAGACCTTACCCTCAGCCTTGTCAGTTCTCTATGCCCAAGCTCAGAAGCTAATTGGTGAACTGATGACCTCTCAGGGCAGGTTCATCATCTTCTGCATTCTCCTACCTGCCATTTGTCTATGCAAACTCATTTCAATCAAAAGACTTCACAAGTTCCCTTCACTGTGGTAAAGCATTTCTTGGACAGGATGGTTTATAGGTGACAGACTGTACAGAAAATAGATTTTGAACCCTACCCCTCCATAAAATTTCCCAGATAGTTGCAGGAAAAAAAAAAAAGAAATCCCAGTATTGCTCATAGTTCCACATGGTACTAAAGGTCAAGACAAACAATATTTGGACCATCAGGCTTTGTCATTATCCTTATATACTCAGGAAACTGAATAAAGTTTGAAGCAATAACTTCTTTTTGCCTGCTATCACACACACACACACACACACACACACACACACACACACACACACACCCCTTGCACTTCCTGTTCCCTCTTCTGGATTTACATTATATTCAGATAGAAAACTCAGCAAACCTTATAGGAAAGGGGAGGCAGCAGCACTGGTAGAATACTAACAATTAAGAGCCCACAGAACCCTGATTTTATCGTTCTATACTATATTCACATTTCATATTTTTTAAAAGATATTTAGCTTATCAATGCTGGGAGTATTTCTTAACATGGATGTAGGGGATAATTTGTTGTGATTGAGGAGGAAAATGAAGCTGCTCAGAGATTTTTAGACAGGACTTATAAGTCAAATCACTTTTCTGATTCCTGTTATTCAAAGTGCCAGGGCCACAAGCATTCACTCGGTAGTATTTTAAGGCTAAATCTCCACTGAATTCTGCCTGCCTCAGCCAAATTTCCCCAGGTAATGCAGACCCTCAGAGGACATTCATAAGAGGTGAATGGTGCCAAATCCCCAGGCAAGTACTAATGGTTCAATCTTCCTACACGACAAAAGACACATCCCCATCATAATTCTTCCTCAAGATGAATTAAGATGAAAATAGGTTTCCATGATGCTATATACATGTTTAGAATCTTTCCAACTAAAAATCCGGAGATGAAGTTATTTATGTTGCTGAAGAAAGGCATCTAAATGTTACATTTTTAAAAGCTCAACTAAACTGAAAGCATCTTGTAATCTCTCTGCAACTTGCGTAAAATCCTTTCCATCTCAGAGTCTCCCATATGCAGGAATCAGCTCACAAAAGGTACAGTAGACCCCACTTACCCATGGAAAACACATTCCAAGACCCCCAGAGGATGCCTGAAACCACAGATCATACCAAACCCCATGTTCTTTCCTCTACATACATATGTACGATAAAGTTTAATTTGTAAGTTAGGCAGAGTAAGAGATTAATAGAACAATTAAGATATACTGTAATAAGTTATATGAATGTGGTCACTCTCAAAATGTTATTTTACAGTACTCACCCTTCTTGTGACAGGACATAAAATGCCTACGTGAGGAGATGAAGGGACGTGAATGACGTAGACACTGTGACATAGAGTTAGGCTACTATTGACCTTCAGACGATTCATCAGAAAGACGATTATCGGCTTCCAAACTGCAAATGACCACGGGGAACCAAAACTGCGGAATGCGAAACCACAGATGAGTGGGGACAACTGTACTTACAGCTCAATGCCTCAAGAATCTAAAGTTCACATGAACGTGTCTTTTTTCCCCCTGGTTCTTACCTTTTCTTTATTTTTTTCCCACCCACCTGCCCACCATCACCACCCAGACACACTTCTCACATTCCAAGTCTCTGGCCTTTTCCCTCCTGGACAATCTAATCACCATGATTTATATAGAAGCTGGTGGATGGTAGAAACTCAAGAACCCTGTGCCCCTAGGAATCAAGTTAAGCTGACATCATTGTAATGTTATCATAGACATGAACAGAAAGCCTTCAAGCTTGTGTCTTTTTATTTCCCATCTAATCCTCCATAGATCCCCCCAGCTTCTCAGAGGTACTTCAGCAGTTCCACAGAAAACAATTCACCGAGAAATAAGGAAACTATGAAGGCATACTGTCCCTTGCTTCTATCTGGAGTACTTATTAGGGTTTCTCCTACATTTCATCTGATGAAAAAAAAAAAAAAAAGTACTATGACTTAAGAAAAAGTTTGAGAACATCTTATACGCCAGTTTTCTGATTTTACAGATGAATAAACAGAGGCCAGAGGAGAAAAAGAGGATTAAAAGTAGAAAGTTCCTTGATATCTATAGAGGAAGACCATATAAGTAAAGCCTTATAAAGGCTTGGGTTAGAGCTGATTTCATAGACCTGTACAGCCTTAAGGTGGTGGGTATATAAACATCTTTGGGGGCCCTTGTCTCCCCCTGTGAAGGTACTGCCTCCATGGTAGCCCCCTCAAAGCAGCCAGATACTGAATTGACTATTGTGGAGAGCCTTGGTTTGCTTCCCAGAGCTCCAGTTTCTTAAGGAAATCCAACAAATCCTCATAATAGGGAAGGACTAAAAATGGACGATGGAATATTTTATAGTAATAAAAAGAATGAGGATAAAAAGACCTTCAGAAGGTAATGACTGTTGCTCTGGGCCTTGACTGGACTTCCCATCCTCACCCTGCCCAGTGATCTCCACTGCCCTCTACTTCCAGCAGTGACCTGGGCACAGGGACCTGGGGGGTATCTCTGGGTGAAATGACTTTCCTGCCACCAGCCAGGCTTCAGTGTATTGATCCAGCACCTGGCAGGCACATGTGTGTGTGCAAACTGAGTCACAGGGCAGAATCCCTCTGAGTCTGGGTGAGTCTACACTAGGCCAGAGAGTGTCTCTACATCCATGGAAGCGAAATATTAAAAAGCAAAGTAATTATAACAAGTCAAGAGAAAGACAACAGAAGGGAAACAGGTTATATTTTAGTACCTTTAACAGCACTTTTTTCCTGCTATCTGAACATGGGATGGGTTATGGGCTGAACTCTGTCCTCCCCAATTTATATGAAGTCCTAACCCCCAGTACCTTCAGACTGGGGCTATATTTTGAGAAAAGTTCTTTAAAACAGGTAATTACGTTAAAATCAAGTACTTAAAGCGAGTACTAACCCAATATAACTGGTAGCTTTATAAAAGGACATTGTCCATACAGAGACATATCAGGGGTATACACACACAGAAGACTGACCATATGAGGACAGAAGGGGAGCGGGGGAGCGAGGGAGCGAGGGAGCGGGGGAGCGAGGGAGCGAGGGAGCGAGGGAGCGAGGGAGCGAGGGAGCGAGGGAGCGAGGGAGCGAGGGAGCGAGGGAGCGAGGGAGCGAGGGAGCGAGGGAGCGAGGGAGGCCTTGATAAAAACCAACCTGGCTGACACCTTAATCTTGGGACTTCCAGTCTCCAGAATTATGGGGAAACAATTTGTTGTTTAAACAACCCAGTCTGTGGTACTTTGTTATGGCAGCCCTTGCAAACTAATATAGGGTCCCACATTTTCATTTTGCACTAGTCCCTGAAAATTATGTAGCCAGTTCTGGCTTTTTAGTGGATAAATTAGACCCTGCTTTGGGATGATTTAACCCAGAACTATATAGGGAAGGAGATTCTAAGGAATGTAACTCCTAGCTTATCCAAGCTGGCAACCTAACACAGAAAAGCAGAAAGATTCCTGGAAAGGCAAATACATATTCTTCTATGCCATGGCAACAGTATATATGGAATGCTGATTGCACAGTTAATACCTCCCTGGACACAGAGGCAAGTATGCAAGTAGATCTATGTAGACATACGTATTGCTGAAATAAATTTCAGTTTACCTGTAGTTCAAGGTGTAGAATCTGGCAAAGAACCTGAGCACTGCCATAAGTGTCTTTGATTGCAATTACATTTTGATATTTCCCAATTGAGTCTCACAAAAAAAATAAAAATAAGGTTTCCTTGTTCTAAAACCATGAACATTGTGAACCTACATATAGGACTTGACACATATGCTCCTTGTCACCAGGGCATATAAGTAGCCAGGACATCCTAGCTACAAATCACTCCTTTTATTTTATTGTTAAACTTTGTTTCCGCATACTCAACAAGATTATATGTTCTATAGCTATGTTGTAAGTTTAGTTTCAGTTGTTGCTGGAAGCACTGTATTAGAAATTAAACATTTTTAGTACTTACGAATGAGGAAAAGAATTATCTCCAAGTTATAGTCCTACTAAAAACATTAAACCAGGATAATACATAATTTGTATATATACATGAAATATCTCTAGAAAGCCATGCAGAGGGGAAATTGGGGCCTGGTAGAAAGGGGTGGGATACTTTATCAACCTCTGTCTTTTGATTTGAATCACCTAAATGTACGCCCAGATTGAAAAATGATTTTAAGAGTCCCAGTTTCAAAATCTGCCTTCAATTTTTATTTTAGTATCTGAAAAATCTATGATTTGTTTTCTCTTTACTCTCCGTGGGTACCTCAAATCCCCCTTCCTTGAGGAAAAGAACCATATGTCCCTCCATTTGATTTTATGATAAACTTACTGCTGGCTTTAAGTTCAACTGCCTGAGTTCACAGTATCCAATAAAGTAGGGCAGAGAAGATAGCTGCTTCCTGAGCTTTTAAAACACTCAGCTTTCACATCTCTGGCTCCCTCACATCCTCTAACCTAAGGCTGCCAGATCCTTCTTTCAGTGCCCTAGCCAAATGCATCATGGTCCCACAGTGGTCATGCAGGAACCATTCTTCCAGGGAAAATAATTAGTGCCCAGTGCTTCATGTCCTTCTGATGCCCAGTCAGGATGTATTCCAGGTCAAGCTAAAACTTCCTTCAGTTAATCACATCCCAAGAGCAACTGAGATCCAAAATTTATCATCTCTCAGCAAACAGAGCAGCTAAAAGCATACTATTCTCGCTTAAAATAGGTGTATTCGATACTTCTTGTTCCAATAACTTTTCGTGGGTAAGGAGGTGGGAGTAAGTGCTGGGAATCTCACCCTGCAGTGCCCCCTACTGGTCATGTTAAGGAGCGGTTGAGGGAACGGAAGGAACGGTAGTGACTTTCTAAACGTTGCTGAGAGAATGACTCTGTGGTAGGGTTGGGGTTTTTCTCCCCTCAACATACCCTACAAATTGGGTATCATTTCAGTACCTACACCATCCTGGTTACAAACTTACAGAAAATACCTATGGGTCACATTGGTGACGACCCAGTGTCAATAGAAAGGAGAGGAACTTTAAACTACAGCGAGAAAGTAGAAGAGAACCCCTCTAGTGAGGGTTACAGAGTGCCTCAAATCTTAAGAGCTGCCCCATCCTGGCCCCCAACCCAGACTGGGTGGCCACAGTAGGACATAATGTCGGTTTCATCTGCCAAGAACTCTATACTGAAATTCTCCTTGAATTTTGTTCCCCTCATGAATTTTTTTTCTCTTTCAACATGCAAACAACTCTGGGAAACTTAAATGCACTGGTTTCACATTTGCTTTAGTGTGATTTTCTTGAATCAGACTGGCTTTGACTAACAACTTGGTTTGGGGTTAATTGGGACTGAAGAGTTTTAAGACTTGCATTAAGGAGTCTGGAGCATGTTCAAGAAGAGGCCCAGAGACCTGGGGTCCGGGAGCCTTTGAGTATCCAGGGGTGGCAGAAGGACCCTGAAGGAATTCTGTTTACAGCCCCATCTTTGTGAAGACTTAAACCTACCCTGGTGAAGCAAGGTGTTCAGATGGGGCTACTCCCATCTCCAAGTGCAGGCCGTGCCCCAAAGCTTAGAAAATAGACACCAAGGCCAGCCCCACAGGTTTGCAAAGGGGTGACCAAAGAAATGGTTTTTCCAAAGGGAGCTCATCACCCACCTCCTGACAATATAAAATGCAATGTATTCATTAGGAAGGGATAAAGCTAGGAGGTAGCAGAGATTTTCTTTTAAGAGAGTTGGTACGCCAAGAGTCCTCATCATAGACGAGGAGGTGGTGCCTCCCCTGGACCCCTCCCTTATGCCAAGTGAGGAATTCTTCAAAAGAACTTAGAGTTTGTCATTTGTTCCCTGGAGACTACAGGACTGACACCTCACTTGTCCTTCAAGTGTTAAAGGTAAGAGACTAGCTGGAATATCCTGCCCAGTGACAAGAGGAAGGACAACAAAGGGAAGTGCCAGCCTTTTTAGAGTTTTGTGTGGCAAAGATGTTCAGGGGTTTCTTGTTGGGTAGCCTTAAACATGCATGCAAGAGAAAAGACTTGGGTTATCCTAAATAGGTCCTCTAGGTGATCCCACCAGAGGGACATCACAGGGAGTCAAGAGCTGAGAAGAGTCACAAACGTCCAGCTGCATGAGCCACTGCCCATAGCAAGGGATGACCAAATGCTATGACTGGAATCCCCGAAAATTCACTGAAAGCCTCCCTCTCCCTAAGAGTGAGCATTAGCGCTGCAGCATCAACCCACTGAAGCACCTCAATGCCAGATTACCACTGTTCTGTCAAATAAAACCTTCCAGCCCCTTCTCCTTCCCTCCTACTGCCACCCAGGGTAGTAGAGGAAGTGCTGAAGTAAAAGAACCAAGGAGAGGAACAGAGGAGCCAGCCAAGCCCTCCCCTTCTCTCCACACAGGCTCCCAACCCAAAGAGCCTGAGGTGGAGGGAAGGAAAAACTTGGCTTTAACAGGACTTTGCAATGATCGCGATTATTCCTTTAGCTATTAATAGATAAGGAAGACACAGGTTCAGGTCCCAGAGGTTCCTCTGCAGTTGGGATAAAAATGCTGGAATGCATTCTGTGTTTTTTCCCCTCCACTTAGAGGCATACAAACACCTGAGATCCCTCAGGGTATCTCATTTAATCTTCTCGTCTAAGAAATAAGACTTGGGAAGGATAACAACTAGTATTGAATAGCATTTTACAAACCACATTCACATACATAAATACTTCATTTAATTCCCATCATCTTCTCCATTTTAAAGAGGAGAAAACCAAGTTCTGAGAAATAACTTACCCTGGGAGCAAGCACACCATGAAGTGAATTTGAATCCAGCCTATCTGATTCCAGGGTACTGACTCAGGGTACCATTTGTAAAACTCAAGCTTTCAGCTTTTCTGGAAAAATTCTGGAAATTTCAGTGAATACAAAGGATTTGGTGTTTTACTCCCTAGCTACTGATCTATAAATGTAATCGACTGGCTAAATACTAAAGGCTGAGCCTACCAGCCAATAAATGTCCCTTCAAGACGACCATAAAAATACTGATTTTCCTGTGCCTTCTTGAATTCCTTAAAAACACTCCTGAGACTTGATCATCTTCAGTTCCTCACAAACAATTAGAAGGTCCCTTCTACTTTGTCAGGCTCTGGACTGCTACATCATTTCATGGTTCCTCAGAGCCTGCCTCTTCATCTCCGGATCATTTCACTACACAGACACATAGGACTTCCAGTGTGCTGTATTCATCCCCAACCCACAGTAAGCTTTGGTTGTTCCTCAAAGCTGAAATAGGGTTTTTTCACGCTAACAAATCCCAACACATTATTTCCTTAACAAATACTTTAATGCTACAGATGATTTTTAATTACTTAGGTCTGGGATACAGCATTCACATTGTCTCAAACAGCGTGGCAGATTTTATTCATTCAGATTATTGGCCAGCTCCCCCCTTCTCTTTCCTCAAAAAGATGGAAGAAGAGGAAGGAAAGGACAAAAAAGGAAAAGTAGAAACAGCCGAATGCAGTAATACAGAAAGATAAAAATTTCAAGGCCGGAAGAAAGTTTAACACTCATCCATTCTCCTGTGGTACCAAGCTCAGGTGTATGGAACAGCAGCTTCTCTCCTTACACCTCACACATCACAAGAGAAACTAACCTTCACTTCCTGGCAGCCCCTTGCTTCATGGCCCAGAGCCTCACCCCTACCTATTCCCTTATCATGGCAACCACTCCAGATACAGCTACTTCCTTCTTACTTACACCAACCTCTTGAGCTCTTAGCAGAGAGCTGAAGACTCACAATGTGCTTACAACCAAGGTAATTTTTGGTCCAAGAGGGGAGCCCAGAAATCATCTGCAACTTTAAAAATGCCATGGGGTAGGGAAAATGGAGAGGCAGGATTCACTGATGTTGCCTCCACTCCTGCCTTCCCACCAGTGACCCTCAGAAAACAGACAAGAGTTCCATCCCTGGCTTTGCTTAGGACCTCAGAACAGCTCTGACACCAGATAAGCCTCAGAAGGGCCAGAATTTGGGCTGGTGGGCTTCTCTGCCAAATCCACGTTCTGGAACCTGGGCCCAGGCATCTCCCTCCGGTCGGTTCCAAAAAGCAAACCCCAGACTAGCTCACTTTCTAGTCCTCCCACCTTTGTCCTGCCAGAGCCTGGTTTCTTTCCCTCAGCTTCAGGGTTCTGAACCTTAGCCCTGTACTCCAGTAGGAGGCCCAAACTGTTTTCCCTCACTCACTGTAAACCTTGCCTCTATCCCTGGCTTCTACCCCTCCAAGTTTAACACTTACCTATGCTCTCCTGGCATTCGAACCTCAGCCTCCCCAACCCTGATCTCCGGGTCAATTCCCTGACGCAGCTCCACCAACACAGAAGAGCCTGTTTTATAGACGTGAAACCAGGTACAGCGAGCTTGAATTGCCTGCCCGAGAAGGAAGCCTGACTATCTAACCCAGAATCTCATCACCTGAACCAGTGGTTCTCAAACAATAGTGGGCATCAGAATCACCTGCAGGGAATCATGAGCTTGCTGGGGCCCAATCCTGGAGTTTCAGATTGAGCAGGCCTGGCATGAGGGCTGATCGTTTGCATTTCTAACAAGTTCCCAAGTGATGTTGATGTCTTGGGACCACACTTTGAGAACCATACACCTATACTCTTGCTTCTCTCCTGCTGTCTGCATTTAGCACAGGCCAATTAAATCATAATCATTAGAGATGTAGACCAGACATCAGTATTTTTCAAAAGCCCTTCAGATGATTCTAATGTGCAGCCTGCGTTGAGAACTACAGACACACCCTTGCCACTCAAATCACAGTCCACCGTCAGCACCAACATCACCTGGGTCTACTCAGGCCAATTGAATCACAAGATCCCCAGATGATTCATATCGCTTTAAAGTTTAAAGAACACTGATAAACACTTTACCTCCTCCCAGTTCCTCTCCAGCCGCTCAGCCCCTTGCCAGGGATCTTGGAAATCACCGTATCAATTTCAACCAGAGACACAAAATTGGTAAAAAGATATGAGGAAATGTATCGCAAGGAATTGGCTTCCAAGATTGTTGGGCTAATTAGGCAAGTCCTAAGCCCATAGGACAGGCCATCAGGAAGAAAAGGCTACACAGCTGAAAGTGCTGTCCCAGGCAAAATTCCTTCTCTTAGGCAAGCCTCAGCTTGGCCTTGAAGACCTTTTAATGGATTAAATCAGGCCCACTCAGATTATCTGGGATAATCTCCCTTCCAGTCCACTGACATGGGCTTTAATCCACAAAACACCTTCAGAGCAATACCGAGATTCAAGTTTGATACATAAATCACATAAAACTGACCATTGCAACCACTGAGGATGTTTGACTTAGTAATAGAGCTCACAGCTCGCACCTTCCCTTTTATGTCCAGCTGGAGCAAACAGTAGATCGACATGTCTTTACCTAAGCACTGATGAAAACAGGGGTCAGTGTGACTAAGTCATGAACTCTGCCTCCTTCAACTTTCATCATTGCGTTTCCTTTCCCTGGGTGTTCATAAATCACCATAATAAGAAGGCATTAAGAATCTTCACCTTCTCTAAAAGGGGCTATCAGCTTATAAAAAGCTACAACGGGTCCTTATCATTTGTAGGTCTGGACATTTTTTACATGTCTTCTAGTCTGTAAATTTTAAATAATTATTACCTCTATGAGCTGGACTCCGGACTTCAAATAATGCACCCTAAGATTGTGTGATATTTTTTAGCAACCATATCACATTATTTAAGCTTGAAGTGTACTCAATAATTCTCCATGTAAATTCCTAAAAGGCTGGATTTCCCCCTAGTCCATACCTATATAGTTAATTATTTGAGCCCAGTTTGAGACTTCCCATTCTTTCCTTTATTCATTATTTAATAGATAATGCTAAGCACAAGATATACAGTCAAGGAACTTCCAGTCAGGTGGGTGAGAAAAACCACGTGAGAAATTATGTAATAGAGATAAGTACAAAGTCAAAGTCCTTTTTGTTAATTTTGACTAATTCTTATAACCTACAAAAATTATAACTAGGGGAGCTTCTGTTTTCAAGTGTTTAACTACCCACCCCAGCTTCATCTTAACCACCAATTTAATAAGCATGTTTTATATTGTCCAAATCACTACTAATATTTTAATAGCATTGGTTGATACTTCAGAATCAATGCTCTTTGTGTTTAATTATCGTAGCCAGTTGAATAGCAGTGCCCAAAAAGATATGTCCCCATCCTAACCCCTGGAACATGTGCATGTGACCTTATTTTAAAAAAAGGGGCTTTGCAGATATAATTAATTTGTAAGGATCTCAAGATGAAATCACCATGGATTACCTGGGTGGAGGGGGCTCTATATTTAATGACAAGTGTCCTTATAAGAGACACCCAGGGGAGATAGAAGAGAGGGCCATGTGAAGACGGAGGCAGAGATTAGAGTAATGCAGCCAGAAGTCACAGAACACATGTAGCCACCAGAAACTGAAAGAGGGAAGGAAGGAGTCTCCCCTAGAGCCTTCAGAGGGAATACAATCCTCCAGATACCTTGATTTTGGACCTCTGGCCTCCAGAACTGTGAAAGAATCCATCTGTTTTGTTATAAGCACCAAGTTTGGGTGATTTGTTATAGCGGTCCTAGGAAATTAATACTATATGTTTAACCACTACCTATTGTGCATCTCCTTGTTATGTATGTTAATAGCAGTTAGATACTGTGTGAAGAGGGCCATCAAAGGAGCATACAGACCTCGGGGACACAAGGTAGGGAGTCAGGTTAAAGAGGAGAGCAATGAGTGACAGGAGTTTTGATTTAACTTGGTTCAATGGGCAGCCATAGCCTCTTGATTAACGCTGGGTTTTTCAAAGGTTAAACTGTAAATAATGGCGGTACCTATGGGTATGAAAGCAGAGAGGGGTTTCTGAAGTCAGAATACCATTAGACATACAGTTTCAAGAGTCCAGACATTAGGGGCGCCTGGGTGGCTCAGTCATTAAGCGTCTGCCTTCGGCTCAGGTCATGATCCCAGGGTCCTGGGATCGAGCCCCACATCGGGCTCCCTGCTCGGCGGGAAGTCTGCTTCTCCCTCTCCCACTCCCCCTGCTTGTGTTCCCTCTCTCGCTGTGTTTTTCTCCGTCAAATAAATAAATAAAATTTTAAAAAAAGATTTAAAAAAAAAAAAGAGTCCAGACATTAGATGAAGGCAGTGTCAGAGGAAAAACCAATGGGAATTAATATACAAAACAGAGAATTTCAACCAGATATCAAAATCAGAGCAGGAAAAAAAAGCCTCTGTCCAAACTGAGAACATAAGGAAGAAAAGCTAGCTTGATGGGTAGGTTTAGCCAACGTCCATTTGCATATCTCAGGCCTGCACCTTGTTGACACCTGAACAAATTGCCTAGATTTTCAATATCAGTGAGAGAAGTCAGGTATCTATCTCAGTAGATAAAGAATATCTTTGCCCTCCAACTTAGTGATTTTCCATTCTGGTCTTTCACCTCTCCTCATTCCACCTCTCCTCATACCACCTTTCACCTTGGCAACTAGCAGTCACTCTCTCTGGGACACTCAATAACTATGAAATAACCCTAGTCCAGTCATGAAAACAAGTTCTGATCCATGTGTCCAATGACTGGACGTGTGTCACCTTAACAGGAGCCATGCAGCAGCGATCATGAAACTCAAACAGTTGGAACTCAAAAAAATGTAATTTGCTCCACCTCTCTGCTAATGAGATTGTTCATCAGAACTAGTACGGTAAAGGAGCATGAGTGTCATGGAATTGGTAGATGTTTTAGCCCAGTGAAATGAAGAAATGAAATATGACAAGAAACAGCATAGCAGGCAGATGAGGAGGGAGACGGGCAGGCATGAGCAGCGCCCATTAATATTTGTTGAGCACATTTACTCTAAGCTTAACAATTTTTAACTGCAATTTGATTTAACATTTCTTTAATTTTATAAAAAAATGTATTAAAATTTTGTTAAAAGTACGTGGTAGTCCATAAGAGAAAAGAATCCATTAAAATAGCATGCAATAAAAGTTGTAGGATTGAATCAGACCCAAAATCAGGGTCAACCAAGGACAGAACTATATAGGGTTGAGGGAGGACCCCTCACTAAGAGCATTAGTAATAAGAATCAAGATAGAAAGAGTTAATGCATTTCAGAGATGTTTATTGGGTGCATCCCATGGTAAAGAATTATTCACACACAAAAATAAGCGCATGGAAAACTGGTAAAATCTGAAAAAGATCTGTGGATTGTACCAGCGTCAACTTCCTGGTTGATCTTGTACTCTAGTTAGGTAAGATGTTACCATTAGGGAAAACTGAGTGAAGGACCTCTCTGTACTATTTTTACAACTTCCTATGAATCTAAAATTATTTCAAAATAAAAAGTTTTTTGAAAAGGTATTTGAGAATAGGAGTGTTACTGTGAGTCTGATCTACCCAAGATAGAAGGTGATCTGATTCTGGGAAAATCATCAGAGTTCTAAGCACATCCCTAGAAGGAGGCAGGGTGATCCATGCAGCTTCCTCGGAGTCCTAGAAATCAAGTCTCCTCCTCGGCGGCTCCTTTAACTCTTCCCAGGATGCCCACACCAGTGGCACACATAAAAAGCCATGGCAAACACTGGACTCCGCCTCAAGAAATTCTTCCAGAATCCCTCCGCATAGCCTGCTTGGAGCCTTCTCAAACATCACACATGGTTCTCAGTTCTCTTGGCTTCTCACCGTGGCTCCCCCTCTGCTTGTTTCCCAGGGTGCAGCTGGTAACAGTGCCCCAGACTCTGGTACTGACCTAAGACTTTGTGGAACAAGACCCCGACATCACCTCTCAACAACAAACACTGATGTGTTTCTGAAAAAGAAGACTGAGGCCATGTGACCTGGAGTCCAGAAGGACTTGTTCCCTATCCACCCAATCCAAATCATTTTTTTTAATGTTTTTGTTCTGGTTTTATGCTCATCCACCAACAATTGATCATGACGTGGACTTTCAAGTGGATTTTCTCAATGGAAGGAAGTAACCAGAGAAAATAACCATTTATTATCACAGTTATTATAACTCTTATTGCAAATACATCAATTTCCATTCTGGTTTCAGCAGGACTTAAGTCAGTCCCTCAGTATAGTACGTATGACTCCAGAGCCAGGCTGCTTGAGTTTAATACTGGCACTGCTCTCACCAGCTCGGAGGCCTTGGATATTACCACATACTTGCTATGGGACCTCAGGCAAGAACCTCATTTCTCTGAAGCACTTTTTGTTTCTTCATCTGTAAAGTGGGCGTAATAACAGAATTTACCTCATAGGGCTACTGAAAGCATTTAACAGAGGAACACATCTATAGTGCTTAGAGCTGTGCCCACACACAGGAAGGGTTATGTCGCCGTTTTCATTACTGCATGGAAATAAAGAAAATAAATGTTGAGGCCCGTAAAACTAGACGGCAGACTCTATAACCATAAGAACTGAGTTACCCCCAAACACTGATACAACAGCAGCCCCAAGCTGAGAAATAAGCCAGCTTCAGAGACTTCCCTTGCTCCCAAGTCCCTATAGAATTGGTAGTTGGTCTGCTTGGTGATAAAGACGCAAACCAATGCTAAGTTTTGCCCTTCAAGGTCAAAAACCACTTGGCAAGTGATTCAAGGCAGAGAAATGATCTGGTGGTTCAGACAAATCTGTTATCCTGATGAACTGATTCACACATGGAATAAGAAGAGTTCCAAAGACAATCCATGTAATAGTATCTGAAAATATCTCCCATAGCAGGGTTTTGAGAATAAATACTGCTTGAGAAAGAACTACAGTGAATCAATACTTGTGTTTACATGGGGCTAAGGGACGTGAAACTGTTGCAGGCTCTATCTATATGACAGCCAACCAACTATTCAAGAAAGTTGATGGAAGAAACTAATAAATCAATCTTTCATTCAGTTAACTTGCCAATTTAGTAAAAGATTCCGTTAACTTCATGTTCAATTCAGTCAGAAGTATTCAACATGTTTTTCCGTAATCACAGATTTTACCTGTAACTCACTTGCCAAAACAATTAAAATGGCAGTTCACCCAGGGAAAGATACAAAGGCTCCGTGATTACATCATTTCATAAAATTACCAATACAAACAAAAATTAGGTATAGAAAGAGCTTAGAAAGTCAAGTTATAGCAGCTGCCATATCATTATTGTCCCCAAATGTGATTCTGGCTAAGTTGCATAAACAAAAGACATACCTTAGAGGCCAGTCACAGCATAATTAATAAATACCAAAGTAACAGCTGAGCCAGACCAGATAATAGGGTAATTAGGCAGGGAAACCTGGATGGGACTGAGTCCCTTAAGTCAACTGGGAAAGTGGTACAGCCGCCTCCCTGGGGTGACACAGACATGGCTGAAAATCTCTTCCGTTTTCCCCGCTGGGAGTCGCAAATGCAAAAGTCCTATGTCCAGTCCTAGAACTTCAGAAGTTGGCAAAAGAAAACCAGAGGATAGAAAAAAAGAATACATTTCCGGGGATCAGTGTGACCTAATTAATGGAACTCATCCTAACTGTCCATTCACGAATGTGTCGGGGGTCTGAGGGATAGGTTGGAGAATGGAGCTAGAACGCAGCAGTGCCAAATAACAGCCAAGATATGCTGGGTGCTTACTACGTGCCAGGCACTCTTGGACATTAACTGCTTTATTTCTCGGGAGAGTAGTGTAATCAGCTCCACTTTACAGATGAGGAAACTGAAGTATGGAAAGATTAAGTAACTTCCCCAAGATCCCCAGTGAATAAGTAGGAGAGCTGGGACGTTTTATCTAGGCAGTATGGCGTCAGAGCTTATTTACTTGAATACTATATTATAGGGCCAAACAAAAGAACCCCCTTAAATAATGCACTATGGGGTCAAATGAGAAACAGAGGAATCTATCAAGTCTCCTTTGCCTTTGAAGTGCCTCCAACAAGGAGGCCAGCATTTGCAAAGAGGCAGTCATTTGGACCACTGGAGCAAACCCAGTGACATCTTTAAACGACTGGGAAGGGGCAAAGTTAGGAAGAAGTTGGTATTGTGAAAAAACACTCACCACACATCACTCTCCCTTTCATAAACTTTGGCACAGCCTCCACAGACTGACCACCTCCACAGGGTTCCATGCCACTGAGGCATGGCAGAGATTGCAAAGTAGCTTCCTGGCAGCGTAGAAGAAAGGTCAGACTTACAAATCAACAATAATGAAGGGCAACTGCCCACCTGCAGCCCTGCCAGGCCCTGTGAACTGTTTGCAGCTCCTAGCACCTGTGGGGCCCTGGACCCAGGGCGAGGCAGGCAAAGCCCCCTCTCCAAGTTTTGAGAGATTTTTGGAAGGAGGTAAAGGGTGATAAAGTCTGGTATGCAGGGAAAAGATCTCATCACAAGGAAAAGCTATGTCCACCTGAAAGGGAAAAGTAATTAGTATTCGCGAATAATGGAATACTCTGGGAGCAGAGAAACAATGAGTACGTCCCTCAGGAACAGTCAAAAAAGAACCAAAATGGATATAAGTGCAGTTATTTAGAATGAGAAAAAAAAAATCTATTTTAAAAAACCATCAGACCTATACCATTTGCATTTTAAAACAGCTGAAATCTGAAAGTGTATTTGCAAAAGCTATTCACTGGAAAACCAGAGAGGTGTCCTGTGTCTGCTCAGAGTTCTCATTGGACCCCTCTAAGGAAGATGGAGGCCTATTCTGTCCTTTATCCGTGGAAGCAGAGTGTCCCGAGCAGGGAAGGGCAGCACCACCCAAGCCACATGGCGCTTTCAAGGGAAGAAGGAGGACAGTGACGGCAAACCAGCTGTTTCTCACTGGGTTAGAAAAACTTCCACAGAACCTTTTAAATGACAGAACACCCTGAACACACCAAAGAGAAAAGTCCCATTGCTGTGGGATTGGAGAGTATGTTCTCCTCTTCCTTGTAATGATTCAAACACTGAGGGATGCCATACAAAAATGAAGAAGCAGAGTGGGGGAGGGCGGATCCTGACGGAACTCATGTATGCAACATATGGAATAAGTTATTGAAGAAAGTGGGTCGAACAGAGTTTCTAAAAGTTGAGGAGGGGCAGCTATGCTTCTTTTGGAGACAGAGAAGATTGAGGGCGTGGTGAAAAAAATAGCAAAACAGGATTACGATAAACCAAAAACAGAGGAGAAATATCAGGCCAGATGAACTTTCACCTTCCCTAAAATGATTTATGTACTTAGGAATAGCTGCTAGACTGGACTTGATTTCTGGGGGTGAAAGTTGCTGGTGAACCTGCACGAATCCAGCATTTCTGTAGGAATTCTGGGCAGAGCTACAGTTCTACAGGCAGACCGAACATCAAACTTTCGTGGTGATGAGCTTCAGGATTTATGTAGGACCAACCATTACTAAGTCTCAGACTTGAGCACCTCACTCTCAGGAGAGGAAAAGATGGAGGGGAGGGAGAAGTAGAAAGAGAGGCTGATTATACAGAAATCTGAGGAAAGAAGTGACTCGCTTTTTTTTTTTTTTCTGAATGCTCTGGTCTAGTCTTTTTCTCTGTTCTAGAAAAGAACAGTTTCTGTCTCATTTATGACTTCGAGGTATCAGAAGTCAAGAGAGACCCAACTAGATCTAACCAGTAGTTTCCATAATAGTTTGGGCCAGAGAGGGTTGGGCAGAATAAAGATTGTTAGCCCACTGGTGAGTTAAATGCCAATGTATCTAACTAACGAATTGTCCACAGCGCAAAGCGGGAGCCAGGATGGCAAGGAAATAAAATGTAAGACTGAGAAATTTGGTGTCAGGTGTCAGGTACTGGATGGGAAGACTGAGGGAATACAGACTTGTCAAGTTTAAGGCCCAAAGAGTCAAAGGTTTTCACCCTGAAAGATTTACTAAGGGTTGAGATCCATGGAAGGATTCATGAAATCAATGTAATCCATTTTTCTCCAGAATTTAAAAAAATAGTAAATAAAACAGGATAGAACAGAACAGGCTAAGATAGGATAAGATATAAAATAAACCAAAGTAGACTATACTAAAAGAGTGAATTACATTCTGTACTAAGAATAAATATTGTGCAATGAAATTTTTAATTCAGGGGTGTGTGTGTGCACACATGCACTGGGTCTTTATATAAACTACCACATCTTACCATGTATATTTACCAAAAAACTTTGAAACCACTGGTAAGTAGAGGCTTCAGGGGAAATGGAGGAGGGGGGAGGAAAGAATTATAAAATTCATGAAAATTAGAATTCTCTGCAAATGCCACAATAGTTCTAATGCCCTCCTTGAAGAATGGAAGCCCAAAGAAATAAAATAATGTGCCCAAAGTTCAGGGTTCATAACAATGCAGAAACTGGTATCTTCATGCCAGTATTTGTAAGTGCCTAACGTTAAGTTTTTGATTGCCAAGGCATCCATTTCAAAAGACATCCGTCTTAAATAAACATATTTTCAGCTGTGTGACAAAGCTACCAGCAAAACAGCGAGATAAGGAATTGGGTTTTCCCCCCACCTCTGGCTTCAGAAAGCCCTGGGTAACCCAAATAACTGACCACCTGAGTGACCCTGCTTCTCCCTTCCCACACCCTAATTCCTGCTCTTATGCTTTAAATTAGCCAATAAAGAGTAAACTTGCAAACCTTAGACATCTTACCCTCAGTCCCTAATGAAAGCAGAATTCCAGGTTCATTCTCTCCCTCCCTCCCTCCCTCCCTCTCCTTCTCTCTCTCTCCACCTCACCCTCTTGATTTTGACTTCACTGTGTGGCCTTTGGGTGTGCCTGTATACCCTTCAGGATTCATGAGCAATAAACCCATAAATAAATTCATGAGTAATAGGCCCTCAAAATTCCCTGACAGTTTTGCTAAAGTGGGTCCCGTGATCAGAATAAAAACTACAAGGGCCAGTGCAGCCACGACATTGGCCCAGGCTGGGGAAATGTCTGCAGGGGCTCCCTACAAATAATACCAGCTGGGCCTGGCAGGTGCCACAAGCATTTTTAGCTGAGAGCATCACTGTATAGGCCAGGACGACACAACAATGCCAGTAAATGCTTTTTTTCCCCTAAACTGTAAGGGAAACAGGTTGAGAGAGGAGGCGAAGGAGGAAAGGGAGGCACTGCAGACAAACCTCTGCTTTGAGGACCGTCTTGGGTTGGTTCGACCACCAAGGTGGACAACAAGACTCTCTTCTGCCACCCACCTAACTTGGGCAGTCACTCAACTTCCATAACCCCCAGGATTTTTCCTCTGTAAACGGGCACCAAATACTTGAACTAAACCCCACTGAGTGCTACCAGCATCCATTTCCTTCTGCTTATTTCCTAGCAGTAGCCGGCCTTTGTTCACCTCCTTCCTCTATGTGACCCAAGGGTAATGGACTCCACAACCAGCTCCAAGACTGGATCCTGACTAGTCTATGCCAATCATAGTAATCCCACCCTTCCTTGCCAGTAATTGGTTCAGGCACCCAAGCCAGTCACTGTAGGTCACCCCTCCATTCCCCTACGCTCTTATGCAATGGACACATTACCTACACTGGCTAATCAGGAGAAGAGAATGACTTCTCTTCCATGGTTGGGTGAGAGATTTTTCTTCTTTTCAGCTAGACATGAATAATGAAATGGGTAACTCCAGTTGCTACTGACAGAGTTCTTAGTACCATGAGGAAAAGTAGCCTTCACTGGAGCTGATGCCCTGGATGAAAGAATGGAAAAAGAGAACTAAATGAATCCTCACCAACCTGATGGGGTAACAACCAGGAAATCACCACACCTCTGGATTTACAGTTGAGACAATTATAACTTTCCTTATTGTTTTAATGCAGTTTGAGTCAGGCTTTCAGTTGCTTGCTGCTGACTAAACCGTAATGTGGTAAGGCTAGAGTGGAGATTAAATTGGAATATCTATGTAAAAACATGTTATAAACTGCAGAAAATGTATACAAATGGCAGCCTTTCTCAAAATTATAAAGTTTCAACTAACCTAGATAGAGGGTTTTTCAGGAAAAGTCCTTAACTACTAGGAGCCTCGCCTCCTTTCTTTTGGGATATATTTGCCCTCTGTCTTGACCTCTGAACAGGGATTGTATTCTGTAACAACACCTTGTGCATTATCAACACTTAATAAATGCAAAATAATGTTGTGTTAACTACAAATTGCCAGCAGATGTTCTTAAGGCTCTGGAACCTTCAGGTGAAAATGATTGCACAAAATAGTAGTTTAATTATTACATCATCCATCTCAGTAATGGAGAGTGTCTGTCTCAGCACTGAGATCTCAGGTTAGACTGTTGCTGCAGGGTTTAAGACTTCGTGCTCAATATGAGGTCCCTAAAGGCAGGTTTTGGGAGGAGCTAACAATCAGCTTCTCTGTACATCATCATCTTGAATTACTTTGTTCAAAGACAAAGCTCAGCATCCAAACAAGATGTCAAACAAGAAGATGTCAAAAAAAAGAAGTTTCTGGCTGAACTGAAGTTTAGGAAGACAAGTACTCCCAGCAGTACAGACAAGTAACCAGAAGCATTACCCGTAAGTGGTTAATAAGAAGACAGAATGACAAGGTGCTTTAGAAGAGCTAGAAGGAATAATCTCAGGATTCCTGCACCCTCAGAAAATATGCCTCCCATCCAGTGGATTTTAATCCTGTCTGTAGATTAGAATCACGTGGGGAGGAGTTTTTGGGGGGTGATTAGTACAGTACGGCAGGTGCCGCAAGCATTTTTAGCTGACAGCATCACTGTATAGGCCACATATGTCCCTGAACCCTACCCCAGCTAATTAAATCAAAATTCCTGGGGGAATACCAACATCAATATCACTAATATCACCTAGGAACTCATTAGAAATGCAGAATTTCAAGCTCCACTCAAGACACATTTAAGACCCACTGAATCAGGATTTGCATCTCAACAAGATCCCCAAGTGATTCTTGTGCCCATTAAAGCTGAGAAATGCAAGTTCAAAAAACAAGGAAGCTTATTTTTACTCTCATAACAGTTCCAGTGCTAACAGTGCACAGTGCAGAGAAGCAGGGAAGCCTAACTCCACAGAGTCATTCAGTGACCCAAGTTCTTTCTTTTTTGTTGCTCTGTCCTCCCTAGGACATTGCTAACTACTGCTTGGATTACTATGGGTCCAAACAGCAGCAGGGGAAGAGAGCGCTGGAGAACCTTTGATTGCCCTGAGGTCTAACAGCAGTACTATGCAATATTGCTACTCTGAAATTAGTCACAGGATCACATCTAACTCAAAGGATGTTGAGAAATCTAGTCTACTTACATGTCTAGGAAGAAGAAGAGGACAAATTTTGGTGAACAAAGATCAGTCTCCATGCTGGACACATAGTAAGTGCCCAATAAATGACAGCCATTATTAGAGCTATTATCATTAACCAGGATGTATGTTTTACTAGCTTAGAATACAGTGTTTCATTTATTTTATTATTCTAGTGAATTGCTTGAGACCCAAAGACCTTACCAGCAGGAAGTCTGGAACTCCTTCCTTAAGGCCTTTCCCATTCCTCCATCCCTATACAGTCCAACATCCTAGAGCCTTTTTCAGTTCCAATGGGTCAATCATACTTCCAAATGCCAGATGAGAGAAATAACAAGAAAGTTTTATTAGCTCACCAGTACCATCGCTTTGGTGGTTACCTCATGGGCATAGCAAACACTGGCAAAATTACCGACATCTACTCAAGACCAGTTCCATATATACCAAGGGCTATGGTCGAGGGGCTTCCTTTGTCAAACCATTAACAAAAATCCCTTAATAATATTACCCCAGGGGAAGAGGTGTCTACTGGCCTTACATTTTTACAACTCAGGGAGGCATTCATGTGACTTTTCCTATTATAATGAAAATCTGCTCCAAAGCTGCTGCTGGATGTTAAAGAGGCTGGTACCATTTTAAAAATCTCATCTCACCAGTTCTCAATAGCATTTAACATCTCCTCAAGGCAAGTATCATGATTTCTGTTGATTGCTTTAGAAAGGGAAAATTTAAAAGACTCCTTAGTCTCAATGACCACAAAGCCAGCACTGAAAACCTAGTCTTTTTGGCAAATAATAATAATATCTGACATGCATTAAGCACTTTTTATTCACCATGTCCTTTTTTTTAAAGTTCTTTTATATGTTATGTTAATCACCATACATTACATCATTAGTTTTTGATGTAGTGTTCCAAGATTCATTGTTTGCGTATAACACCCAGTGCTCCACTTAGTACGTGCCCTCTTTATTACCCATCACCAGGCTAATCCATCCCCCCACCCCTCTCCCCTCTAGAACCCTCAGTTTGTTTCTCAGAGTCCATAGTCTCTCATGGTTCTTCTCCCTCTCCAATTTCCCCCTCTTCATTTTCCCCTTCCTGCTATCTTCTCTTTTTTTTAACATATAATGTATTATTTGTTTCAGAGGTACAGGTCTGTGATTCATCAGTCTCACACAGTTCACAGCGCTCACCATTGCACATACCCTCCCCAATGTCTATCACCCAGCCTCCCCATCCCTCCCACCCCCCACCAACTCCAGCAACCCTCAGTTTGTTTCCTGAGATCAAGAATTCCTCATATCAGTGAGATCATATGATACATGTCTTTCTCTGATTGACTTATTTCGCTCAGCCTAATACCCTCCAGTTCCATCCACATCATTGCAAATGGCAAGATTTCATTCCTTTTGATGGCTGCATAATATTCCTGTGTGTGTGTGTGTGTGTGTGTGTGTGTATGTGTGTGTGTGTGTGTATACCATATCTTCTTTATCCATTCATCTGTCGATGGACATCCTGGCTCTTTCCACAGTTTGGCTATTGTGGACATTGCTGCTATAAACATCAGGGTGCACGTACCCCGTTGGATCCCTACATTTGTATCTTTGGGGTAAACACACAGTAGTGCAATTGCTGAGTCATACGGTAGCTCTATTTTCAACTTCTTGAGGAATCTCCATACTGTTTTCTAGAGTGGCTGCACCAGCTTGCATTCCCACCAACAGTGTAGGAGGGTTCCCCTTTCTCCACATTCCCGCCAACATCTGTCATTTCCTGACTTGTTAATTTTAGCCATTCTGACTGGTGTGAGGTGGTGTCTCATTGAGGTTTTGATTTGGATTTGGATTTCCCCGATGCCGAGCGATGTTGAGCACTTTTTCATGTGTCTGTTGGCCATTTGGATGTCTTCTTTGGAAAAATGTCTGTTCATGTCTTCTGCCCATTTCTTGATTGGATAATTTGTTCTTTGGGTGTTGAGTTTGATAAGTTCTTTATAGACTTTGGATACTAGCCCTTTATCTGATATGTCATTTGCAAATATCTTCTCCCATTCTGTCGGTTGTCTTTTGGTTTTGTGGACTGTTTCTTTTGCTGTGCAAAAGCTTTTTATCTTCATGAAGTCCCAATAGTTCATTTTTGCCCTTGCTTCCCTTGCTTTTGGTGACGTTTCTAGGAAGAAGTTGCTGCGGCTGAGATCAAAGAGGTTGCTGCCTGTGTTCTCCTTTAGGATTTTGATGGACTCCTGTCTCACATTTAGGTCTTTCAACCATTTGGAGTCTATTTTTGTGTGTGGTGTAAGGAAATGGTCCAGTGTCATTCTTCTGCATGTGGCTGTCCAATTTTCCCAACACCGTTTGTTGAAGAGACTGTCTTTTTTCCATTGGACATTCTTTCCTGCTTTGTCGAAGATGAGTTGACCATAGAGATGAGGGTCCATTTCTGGGCTCTCTATTCTGTTCCAATGATCTATGTGTCTGTTTTTGTGCCAGTACCATACTGTCTTGATGATGACAGCTTTGTAATAGAGCTGGAAGTCCGGAATTGTGATGCCGCCAGCTTTGCTTTTCTTTTTCAACATTCCTCTAGCTATTCAGGGTCTTTTCTGGTTCCATACAAATTTTAGGATTATTTGTTCCATTTCTTTGAAAAAAGCTGATGGTATTTTGATAGGGATTGCATTAAATGTGTCTCTCTCTGTCAAATAAATAAGTAAAATCTTTAAAAATAAATAAATATATAGATTGCTCTAGGTAACATTGACATCTTCACAATATTTGTTCTTCCAATCCATAAGCATGGAATGTTTTTCCATTTCGTTGTGTGTTCCTCAATTTCTTTCATGAGTATTTTACAGTTTTTGGAATACAGATTCTTTGCCTCTTTGGTTAGATTTATTCCTAGGTATCTTATGGAGCTGTTTCTTTGAAAGAATTAATAAGATTGATAAACCCCTGGCCAGACTTATCAAAAAGAAAAGAGAAAGGACCCAAATAAATAAAATCATGAATGAAAGAGGAGAGATCATAACCAACACCAAAGAAATACAAACAATTATAAGAACATACTATGAGCAACTAGATGCCAGCAAATTAGATCATCTGGAAGAAATGAATGCATTCCTAGAGCTGTAAAAACTACCAAAACTGAATCAGAAAGAAATACAAAACCTGAACAGACCTATAACCACTAAGGAAATTGAAGCAGTCATCAAAAATCTCCCAACAAACAAAAGCCCAGGGCCAGATGGCTTCCCAGGGGAATTCTACCAACATTTAAAGAAGAATTAATACCTATTCTTCTGAAACTCCTCCAAAAAATAGAAATGGAAGGAAAACTTCCAAACTCATTTTATGAGGCCACTATTACCTTGATCCCCAAACCAGACAAAGACTCCATCAAAAAGGAGAATTACAGACCAATCTCCTTGATGAACATGGATGCAAAAATTCTCACCAAAATACTAGCCAGTAGGATCCAACAGTACATTAAAAGGATCATCCACCACGACCAAGTGGGATTTATCCCTGGGCTGCAAGGTTGGTTCGACATCCACAAATCAATCAATGTGATACAATACATTAATACAAGAAAAAACAAGAACCCTATGATCCTCTCAATAGATGCAGAAAAAGCATTTGACAAAGTACAGCATCCTTTCTTGATCAAAACTCTTCAGAGTATAGGGATAGAGGGTACATACCTCAATATCATAAAAGCCATCTATGAAAAACCTACAGCGAATATCATTCTCAATGGGGAAAAACTGAGAGCTTTCCCCCTACGGTCAGGAACCTGGCAGGGATATCCACTATCACCACTGCTATTCAACATAGTATTAGAAGTCCTAGCCACAGCAATCAGACAACAGAAAGAAATAAAAGGCATCTGAATCGGCAAAGAAGAAGTCAAACTCTCACTCTTTGCAGATGATATGATACTTTATGTGGAAAGCCCAAAAGACTCCACCCCAAAACTGCTAGAACTCATACAGGAATTCAGTAAAGTAGCAGGATATAACATCAATGCACAGAAATCAGTGACATTCCTATATAACAACAACAAGACAGAAGAAAGAGAAATTAAGGAGTCGATTCCATTTACAATTGTACCACGTACTTTTTAAAAAACTTTTTTAAATAATGTACATACAGAAAAATACACAAATCACAAATATAGGGCTTGTTGAAGTTCACCAGCTGAGCACACCCACATAGTCAGAACCATAACAGGAAACACAACATTTCCAGTACCCCCAGAAACCCTCCTCATGCTACTTGCCAGTCATTCTCCCCAACTAGGGCAGTCACTGTCCTGTTTTCTAGTTTTACCTGTTTTTTTTTTTTAAGATTTTATTTATTTTACAGAGACAGACACAGCGAGAGAGGGAACACAAGCAGGGGGAGTCGGGGAGGAAGAAGTAGGCTTCCTGTGGAGCAGGGAGCCTGATGCGGGGCTTGATCCCAGGACCCTGGGATCATGACCTGGGCCGAACGCGGACACTTAACGACTGAGCCACCCAGGCGCCCCAGTTTTACCTGTTTTTGATCTTTATATAAATGGAATCACACAGCATTTATTCTTTTGTAACTGGCTTCTTTTATTCTTCATTACATTTGTGAGATTCATCCATGTTTTTGCAAGTACATACAGTTTTTTCATTTTTGTTGCTGTAAAATATTCTATCACATAAATATGCTGCAATTTATTTATCCATTCCACTTTTGATGGGTATTCAGGTAGCTTCCAGTTTGAGGCTATTATAAATCCTGCAACTGTGAGCATTCTAGTACATGTCTTTTGGTAAATACATGTACTCCTATATATTGGATATATACTTAGAAGTGCAATTGCTGGGACATAGGGTATGCATAGTATTCCACTAGTAGATGCTGAACAGATATGGTTTAAGGCCTTCACATGGATTAGCTCACTGAATCCTCATAATAGTCTTAACAGTGAAAGTCCTATCATTAGCCCCCATTTTTACAGAAGAGGAACAGAAGCATTTAAGATTAAATAGGTTAAATAACACAGCCAGTAAATAGATGAATTCCATTTAAATAGGGTTTAAATTCAGGAGTTTTAGGCATGGAGCCTGTACCCATAAGCACCACCCTGTATTCTTAAGCCAGGATTCATTCTAGAACTATGCCCATCTGTTCTTTTGCTAACTCATCTCCCCCACCATGCACTGTTATAAGAATCAGCGCACACACCCACATGCACACAAGATAGCTCTGGGGATGACAGTCATTAACAGTATCGACATCACTGATATAAAACCAGTCACAAGCTAGTCATTTACATGGGCAATTTGGGTATGTATGAAAAGTTCAGATCAACGAAGGATTATTTTTACTTTATTTCTAGTGGAATTAAAAATTAAGGTAGGCCAGACATTCTCAGTTAGATAGGCAGTATCAGACATTCTATTTTAACTGGGAAACTTGGAGGCTTACTCATCTCAGCTTCCTACAGCAAGTGGCAATTTTACATAGTTAATCATTCAACATATGATCTGTGCTGGGTGTTCTGAGGGGGTGTACACTGGGAAAGGACACATGGGATGAACACATCCTCATGGATCTCACCATGAGGGACATTAGAAATAACTATGACAGACAATAACACAAAAAGTGCCACTATGTCGTTACGGGGCTCTAGATACTCAAGAGAGATGTCTCATTGACTGGTCAGGGGAGACTAAAGTGGTGGGCTCATTCTAGCTGAAGAATAAAAGATTGATAAGATTTCCCAAAAAAGACAGTATGGTCAGGGAGTAATAGAATGAGCAAATGCACAGATAGAGGGAGACACCAAATGCCTCTGGAAAACAGCCAATAATGGAGTATATTAGAAACCAAGGCCTATACTGGACAGAAAAACCACACTGCTAATATTTACTGAGTACTTACTGTGTGCATTCTCATCTGACACTCACAATAGCCTGATGAGGTAGGCACCATTATTCCCTTTTACAGGTAAGTGTGCAGGGATATAAAGAATTGTTAACTTGTTCAAGGTCACAGCACTGGTAAGTGCCATTGACCCACTTTCAGTTGTGGCCCATCTGACTCCAAAGCCCCCACCACATTCTAACGCCTCCTGCCAGGGGTAATGGGAAAGGGATCTGAGGGGGAGCTAGGTGCCTGGACTTGATATGGCAGGCAATATAAGGCCATCAGAGATTTGGTAAGGAACTAAGGACATAATCAGAGCAATGCCCTAAGAACAGAATACTTCAAATTGTGGGTTACTACTTATTAGTAAGTCATGGAATCTATTTAAGTAGGTTTTAACTAGCACTTTTTTAATCACCATATATTACATCATTAGTTTTTGGTGCAGTGTTCCATGATTCATTGTTTGTTCATAACACCCAGTGCTCCATGCAGAACGTGCCCTCCTCAATACCCATCACCAGGATAACCCATCCCCCTACCCCCCTCCCCTCTAGAACCCTCAGTTTGTTTTTCAAAGTCCATCATCTCTCATGGTTCGTCTCCCCCTCTGACATACTCCCCTTTTCTTCCTCTCCTGTTATCTTCTTCTTTTTCTTTTTTCTTAAAATATGTTGCGTTATTTGTTTCAGAAGTACAGATCTGTGATTCAACAGTCTTGCACAATTCACAGCGCTCACCGTAGCACATACCCTCCCCAATGTCTATCACCCAGCCACCCCATCCCTCCCACCCCCAACCACTCCAGTAACACTCAGTTTGTTTCCTGAGATTAAGAATTCCTCATATCAGTGAGGTCATGTGATACATGTCTTTCTCTGATTGACTTATTTCACTCAGCATAACACCCTCCAGTTCCATCCACGTCGTTGCAAATGGCAAGATCTCATTCCTTT